>NC_058403.1:109730641-109741733 GCF_002201575.2 Neomonachus schauinslandi
AGAAAGAAAGAAAGAAAGAAAGAAAGAAAGAAAGAAAGAAAGAAAGAAAGAAAGAAAGAAAGAAAGAAAGAAAGAAAGAAATGGTATTCCTGGAAACTAACAAAACAAGTTTGATTCCAGAGTCATTTTTAGTTCTGTATTGAGAATTATTTTCTGAAGCTTGAACCCAAGACAATTCTGGTGTACAATTTCAGTATTTTCTGAGTTTGAAGAGAGTAATATATGAGAAAATGCACCCAAAAAAAGTCACACTTCTACCATGGTAAATCCCGGACAAATTCTAGCTAGCTAGTGGTCATGACAGGAACCCCCCTCAGCATCACGTATCTGACCCAGGGTGTAAAGGGCTGCTGAAATGCCAGCCTGCTAGAACCTGTGCTTGCTGATGGTCTAACTTGTTTTTACTGACCGGCAGATCAAGACATGATTCATATGAGCATACGTGAAACTACTAGTTGCTTTTCCTGAATCTTTTGGTCAAGTCCCCATTAGTCTTCTCTCCTTGGTCTTCACTCACTAAGTGTGAGTGAAGACAGAAAGGGGGGGTGGGAGGGAGCAATTTTTTTTTTTTTAAATCATATTCTTATATGCTTCTCATATTCATGCATGATAGGTTAGTCAAATTTTCCCTCTTTATTAAGGAAGAGAACAAGACTCTCTACAGCATTCCTAATGTCGATGTTACATTAGTATATACGTTCATTTCCTCTTGATGATGTTTTATTCTAAATGACACTCAGAGTAAAGGGAGGCCTAGGGCAACTGGTGATAGAAGGCTATTAAAAAATTATATCCTACAACATCAATTTTCTAGTAGTTGTGTTATGATTGCATTACAGTTATGTTATAATCCATCATGAGAGACTTAATCACCAGAAATCATTCATGCTCCTTCCTCCAAGGAGGTGGACAATCTTTAGAATGTTACATGCTGGCAATGACTGTGTAGACAAGGGTCACATGAACAACAGAATAGAGATGTCTGTGCTTGGGTGCACACCAAGACACATGGGAGAGGGAGGCGAGCAAAGCTCTGCCCACCCAAGAGAAGAACACAGAATCCTCAACCAATTTCAACCATATTCAACATTTTGCCCTATTTGCTTTATTACCCCTCTCCTTTTTACCTAAATTAAGTTTTTACTTTGGAATACTTTAAGATTTACAGAAAAGGTACATAGATAGTACAGCAAACCTTTCATCCCATTTGCCCTAATGTTAATGGCTTACATCACCATTTGCCCTAATGTTAATGGCTTACATCACCATGATACATTTGCCAAAAGTAGGAAATTAACATTGGTCTATTAAGTGTTAACTGAACTCCAGACTTCGATATCCTGCCCCCCCACTTTTGATGCCAACTATTTTAAGACCAGTCCCAGACATTATAATATTCATCCATAAATTCTTCAGGACACAGATCTAAAATATCAGGCTATCCTTTCTGTTGCCCTAAATGCACAGTGAGATTATTTCATTATGTTGGAAATGAGTGATATGTACAGGTAAAGCAAAAAAAAAAAAAAAAAGTATTCAGCCAATTATGAGCAAGAAAGAATTGACAACTTTTGACACAGCCCTGGACAGAAAAACTGACACCAAAAAGAAGATTCTTAATTGTAATAAAAAATACATGTAAAAAAAATTTTTTTTGAAAGTTCCAAAATAACAAAAATTAAAAATTAAGAAAATATTTAGTTTGCAGAGCAAAACTCCTCAAAGATATCCAGAACATTATATATACCTCACAATTACACTGCTATTAAAATAATAATAGCATGCAACAACAAAAAAAAACTGGCTCATTAAAATTTCTCTTAAAATCCCAGGAAAAAAGATAGTAAACCTAAAAATATAAACATATTTACAGATTTTGGCCCAATTTTCATTACTTTCAAAAAACCAATCTTGTTTCCCTTTAGTAAAAAGCACGTCACTTGTTAAGAGTTAAACACTAAATTTCCTGGTATTTCTCATATGCTGTTCAATTCTTAAATTCATTAGATTGAAATCCAAGTCCATGTCATATACAACCTCCTCTATGAAGCCTTACCCAACTTTGCAATCAGATGCTTTCTCTCCCCTCCAATATTTATTCTTTGAGAGTGGAAGAGACCCAGGAATGTTAAACAGTTCACCTTCCAGCAGGCACTTGGGTTTTTACTAAATTATTGCATTTATTTTAGTGTGTATCATTTCACATTTGTCTCCCTCCTATCTTATTCATCTTTCTTGTGTCCTAAAATTCTCATTCGTCTGTATAATACCAAGTACCTACCACAATACAGTGCACATAAAAGCTACTCAGGAAATGAGTTTCAAATGGAAGTAGGAAAACACATTTAGATGTCATTTGCAGTCACTCAAATGCTCTTGATAAAAGGATAATAATCTAGAAAATTCCATTAATTCTAGCTAGCCAGTAGCATCCCATCACAAAGTTGAACTACAACTGTACATACGCTATACGATCATAATTATAAAAGAAGCAGTAAATGAAAAACTCACCTGCTTTCAAATGTGTTACTCAGGCAAGTAGAATAGTCAATGGTTAATGATCTTTTAATGAAACAATCAAGGTTGCCAACTGATCAAAGCTGTGACTTACCAGAGGTATGGGAAAATGGGTTGCATACTGCAGGTGTCGCAGGAGGTCATAATTAGATGGAAAAATTAGCTCCCTGGGTTTTTCTCTCTTAAGCAACTTCTCACCATTAACCGACATTCTTCTGCCCAAGGAAGGGTTGGCATTCTCACAGGATTCTCCAGGCATGGGAGAAAAAATCTAAGTCATGTAAAATAAATGTTGGAGATTGTAAATGAAAGAGAGCAACACCAAAACACAGCGCTACATACCAAAACTCCAAACACACAAGACACTCCTACACTATCTCTTCCTTCTTTAAACACTGAGAAAATATATAAAGAAAATAAAGAAACTATGTTCATTTCCACAAAATTCATATTAAGATTAGTAGGAAACTATCAACATCATCTCCCATTTTGAAGATGAGAAAATGACCACCACACACGTAAAAATTGTGCAAAGCTACACTTCCCAGAGGACCAGAGACAACATCAGATTCATACGTTAAGTGTTTCCTCATGAGTAACAGATACAAAAGTTTTAGTCAGTACCCCAAACAGTATTTTTTATAAAGCACCTCACTGAGATCCATAAGGAAGAGAATACTATAATTTTACGGAGATAAAGTAGAAAAAGCGTAACAAGTCCAGAGCCAGGAAGGCTATTATTTAGAAACTGAACACATACATAACACATCAACATGGACTGTCATGATGAAACTATTCATGTATTCCTGAGAGATGATGGTCTCAAGATGAACAAAAGTCACAGTCAACTAGGAGGACAGGAGTGTTCTACTCTACAAAAGAGACAATGCAACTAAAACTAAGGATGAACCAAAATGACACAATTGCACAAGATGATGTACCCTAGAAAGGAATATGGTAGGATGACATTTACATCACAGGGACACAAGTCATTCCAGTACGTGGGGCAAGGAACAGAAGGACGGAGACAAGCTGGGAGAGGGGTGGGGAGGAGGGGTTAATAGTCAATAAGAATTTGAAGGTTGAACCTACTGGAAATTCCGAACCAAAGTCAGTTTTAAAGTCATTCTTGTCTACTTCATCAAAAATATTAGTAGTTCCTGAGTCAATGCCCATATGCGCCATTATAGTCTGTTCCTGATAATTACCAGAGAAAGAAAGTGACACTGTAAATTTTGTAGTTCATTAAAAAACTGAAGCTAAAATATGACAGTGATGTTTTTAACCACCCTAGGTCTTTTCTCTCCCTAGTATCTATTTTTCCCCAAAAAAGAGAAGTTTTAAGACATGCACTTGCTTTGCAAAGTCACATTCTTTATTCTCATAAGATTTACCTTTCATGATACTTGAAGGAAAGAGCCCACAAACTTAAAAACATTAAAAAACAAACCGGTCATAATGTCCCTCCTTTAGGCTATTCCCAGTCACGTGCTCACCAACTTTTCTTAGAAAAATCTGAGAGTACACCCAACAAGATACCTCGATATCCAAGAATAGAAAGGAAGAAACAGAAACATAAAAGAAGCATAAACAGGTAAAGTAACTTTAGTTTTTTAGCCTTTTATAACTTCTGTGGACAAATTTGGAAACAACAGTATTTATATTAAGGAAACAATTTTTTAAATTCCTGCACCATTTGATCACCAAATCTTAAGAACACAAACTATGAATCCACACATGTAATTCTAATGCCAGGTCTTTCAATTACAAGGATAATTTTAAAAAATATCATCACAGCATATGCTTAAGCTCTCACAGAACCATCATGAGGCTTGATTTTAAGGAACCTCCACAAGCTCTCACCATTTTCCACTCTTTCCCTTTACCACCTCCATGCTTTCTGCCTTGAAAACTTCTTTAAGTATCAAGAACAATGTCCAAAACACCAGAAATTGGCAGAAAATTATAGTCATACTCATAGTAAAAAATAATTTGTTGAAAAGAACAATTCCACATTGGAGTTTTCAATTAATTGAAATGAAAATATGATGTGCTATGATCAAAACAGGATTTCCCATTTTGTAGGAAAGACAAAAGCAATGGATAAATTGGGGAAAAGATGTTCCTTAGAACGGGACTTTAGGCAAAAATCAGTCTGATTTTAAGGCACAACATTAAAGAAAAACTGGAAATTAGAAATACATAAAATTGGAAGCATGTAATTCTTGTCCAGTAAAAAATGTTATGGACTGTCAAATCTTTTCATTAATAGTTTTAGAGTATCCAAAAGAAAATTCTGGAATGGATATATCCCATATGTTTTTTTTCTTTTAATTAGTGAGGAGTAGAGATAAATGAGTTCTCTAACAGGAGAATACAATTAAAACGCAATCACCCTTCCACCACGAAACAATCCTCTCAAAGGGGTTTCCCAGCTGAGTGTTGTTTTCAGGGCTGGGGCACCACTCCCAGGGCCATACCTCCATTTTCATGTCATGGTCCTTTGGGTAGTGTTCATCCACATTTTCTCCCGCTGGCGACCGCGGTCGGGTCGAGGCAGTGACTGACAAGTCTCCTCGAGATATGAGGGTGCACATATATGCATCATGAGAGAAGACATCATGTCGGATGAACTCACAGAAGAGCAGCACCAGATTCACAAATTCCACCTTTTCACATTCACTGTTTGGATCCGCTACATAGAAACAAATCAACAATCAGTCCCCTTGATACAGTAGGAAAGAAAAAAAATTAAAATAGGAAGGCTTAACAAGGGGTGCCTGGGTGGCTCAGCTGGTTAAGCATCTGCCTTCAGCTCAGGTCATGATCTCAGGGTCGTAGGATGGAGCCCCATGTCAGGCTCCCTGCTCGGCGGGAGAGGGAGGGTCTGCTTCTCCCCTGCTCTTCCCCCTTCCCTCCCTCCCCACTCATGCTCGCTCTCTCTCTAATAAATTTTATTAAAAAGCAAATGTAAAAAAAAAGAGAAGTCTTAACAATATTTTCATTTTTTTTTTTTTACACAGAAGAGTTATTAGAAAATGTACTATGAGGTGCAAGCATTTTGTGCAGAACAAGCACACGATTGTCCCGCTGTACTTGAAAAATAGTATCCAGTGTGCTAAGCACAATTTCAAGTTTAAAGATAGTGGTCCCTGACAAATGAGTAACCACTTAATAATATAAATACGTAAAATTTCAGGTAAGGAAAAAAAAAAAAAAAGGCAGCGCCAAACTGCTTTCTCTGGTTTTACTATTAAAACAGCTCATGACTGTTTCCATAGCTTGAGAGTGTCTGTATATTTGTGAGGTATGCGTGTGTACCTTTAAAAGGACACTTTATAATAAAACAGTTCAAAAGGTACTTGAAAATACTACTGCATGGGATCCACTAGAAAGAAAGAGGGAAGGTGCAAGACAAAAAGGCACAAAGATGGAGCTCTGCAGTCTTTCTCAGTTCATAGCCAGTCTATTTAACTCACGTTACGACTTTTAATACTGCAGCTGCACTCTGAAACTTTGTACCCTTGAGAGAGATTAAAAATGTTAAGAGCAACCCTTCAAAGCTTGGGCCCTGCTATCATCATGCTCCAAACACCAACAGAGACCAACAGATGGATCCAGGGAACATGAAGCGCCTTCCCTAACACTTAAGCCTTAGCGTTTGCTGTCGTCCACTGCAGAAGTCAGGGATGCACAACATCTACACAGAGAACACACACAGCTCTGACAGCAGGAAATGGGATCCAGAACAAGCAGAGGCAGAGAGGAGGAAGGGCTTCCCAAAGAACAAACAGGAGTGGGGACAGGCTGAGGAACACAAAGGGCAAATGTGTATCCATCTCCTCCAGAAATACAAGAGAAGGTAGAGCAGCTAACTTCCACTCCTGACCATGTATTTTCTGCTCCCTAGGATCTCTTCTGTCCTCCATTTTTCTGCTTCCTCTTCCGTGTTTCGCTACAGCTGCCTACCTTGCAACCATTAGTGTGGCTCCAGCTCTCCCCTGAGCCCAGAACAGCCACCAAGTCACTTAAGGAACCTCATCCCCAAGCACCATTCAACCCAAAATGAGGGCCTTCTCAGAGGAATCAGAAGCAGTACTATTTCCTGCTGCTTTACCTCCTTCTTCACAACAAACCTGTCCCTCCCGCCCCCTCCATGCATTTTCTCCCCTTTCTATCACTTTTCACTTTATGCCATTTTCTGTTGTTTCAGCACTATCTACCTGAAGACTCACCCTGCTGTACTGTGTCACATGAAAGCCTCAGAATAAGATCAAGACCGCTAAGCACACATAAATGAATTTCTTAAGTGTCAGTTTACAGTATAAGCCTGCTGGGCTTATAATCCCCAAACTCTTGACTCCCCACAAACAACAGAATAAAAGACAGAAGAATGGGAGATGACAGAACATCCCATCGAGTACAGGCAAGCAGCCAGCCATCTGCACAAATTACTTCCTTACATCAAGCACCTGGTTATAAAGTACTTTGGTTTGACTTTTCCCTTTTTTCTTATCAGGAGTTGTAAAATGAGAACTTTTGAAAACAGTGCAAAAAGAGAAAATTCCTAATCACAATAGTGATTTAGACAGTGAAACATCAGAGGACCTTAGTTCCTCTATTTTGGTAAGAAAGATCTAGAAAGGGAAAACTAGACCACCAAATATTAGAGAATGAGGTGACTTATTTTTAAATTTTTAAAACTCTGGAAATTTTGAAGTCTTTGCAGCTCACCTAATTTTAAAATTGCATAGAAATCTCCATTAAAAACATTCAACAAAATTTTGCTCAGTAAAACATACATTATATTCATCACCAAGAACTCTTGATTAAGATGCAAATAAGGAAGAAAGAGAATAAGAATTAGCTCCAATCTCTTATTTAAGATCTAGAAGCAAAGAACTTTACTTACATAATGAGGGGGCCTGTGTATCTAAAAACCTTAGTAGAACATTCTGGAAAACAGGCAAACTAGATCCAGCAAGAGAGGCTGAAGAAATGGACTCCTTCTCATCTAATACCTCTGATTCACCACATCTCTAAGATTAAAAATAAACAAGCACAGTTAATTACAGAGGGCAATGTAGCCACAATGGATCATGAATTTGTTAGTTTTTTATTAACATTTAAATTGTCAGAAAAAAAAACATGCAAAATTAGTTGAGATTTCTGTACTTATTTGAGGGCTATGCGTCATAGGTAAATATAATTTCTCAAAGTTAGGGGAAACTACCCCAGAACAATTCAAATGATTTCCAAGACACCCATGGAAAACATTATTCATGTAAATTATAAACTCTCCACAAGTTATAACTATCCACCGAATATACAGCATAGTACAATAAACTACTCATTATCCCTATGCAAAATTGCTAAAAATAACTCAAAGTTGTCTTCATTTTTAAATAGCTCATGCTTAACTAACTGTATATACTTCCCCTAAGAAACTTCTGGGCATGTTATTATTGAGTTCGATGTTTTTGTGTTTGTTCTTGCTAGGTGAGTGTATTTACAAGTGTGTACAGGGGATGTTGGGAACTGTGATGTCAAATGAGAAAGTGAACATAATTCCTCTGATAAGATTCTTTCACTCATCACATTTCACCAGTTAGGATTTCTTAGAACCTGTGGAATCTCCATAGCTGATGAAACATAGATCTAGAGAAGTTGCATTCAAGACAGAACTTACCAGGAGACCAGAAAAGAAACAGTTCAAAAGCAATCAGAACCCTGTTTTCTATTCTTTTTCATATCCCTCTGACCTTCCCATTTTCATTGTCTATTCTTTAATATTAATATATTCATTATTACATTCCATCCTCTCTTCACGAAGGTCAAATTTTGAAAATGGTGATGGTTCAACAACAATCAATTATCTTAAACATCCCTCAGAGAATACATTTTTTAGATGTGGATACATTTACACCTATTAAAATTACAAAGTCATCAGTGTGAGCCTCTTCCAAAAGTGATTCTGTGTGTGTTCCCTAGAACACACTGGAAGAAGGGATGCCTGTGTGATGTAACAACTCAGAAGGAGCAATTAAATTTGAGAAATTCAACTTACTAAAGTTTACTCATTGCAATTCACAGATCTATCTATTAATAGAAAAAACAGCAATGAAACACCTTTCCTAAACTGCACATTGTAAAATGGGTCATGTGTTTCATACCTTACTTAACCCAGTATCTTCAAGCCCCACGTTGAACAATGTGATCCTTTTTATTTGGTGAATAGTACTCTCCCAACAGGAGGAGATGTCTATAGATATATTCTTCCTATTTCATTTTTTAAGAGCTTTGCAGGAAAGAGTATTATCAGTAAGACAGAACCAGCTAAGTTCTCATCCATTCATACAACATTTTCTGAGCATCAACTATGCACTGAACACTATTCTGGGTGCCAAAGACACAACATTGAACAGGGCGGGCAAGGTCCCTGTTGTCAAGCTTACATTCTAGAGGGCGGTAGGCAGGCATTAAACAATAAGCCAACAAGGAGAGGAAAACAGAGTGCTGTGAGAAAGAGCGCCTGAAGGGTGGGTGACGCAGGATCTTCCTGAGGAGGTGACACATGTTGAGCTAGGAATGCTAGAAAGCCACACTTCCTAAACTAGGAATGGCAGAAAGAAACTGGCCATGTGAAGACTGGGGAGCAGTGTGCCACCCAGTAGGAAGAGCAAGACCAAGGTCCCAAGGCAGCAGCTGGTTTGCTGTGCTGGAGGTACAGGAGGGCCAAGGCGGCTGCAGCTGTGACCCAGGGGAGAAATATTGAGACGAGGGAAAGGCGGTCCAGGGAGGCCCATACAAGGCTCTGTGGACACAGTAAGGATCCATCAGGAGTCTGCATAAGGGGACAACATGATCTGCTTCCAGTCTGAAAAGATGGTGGTCGCTGCTGTGAGGAGCAAGGAGCAGAGAGGAGGGGGCCCTGCAGCGGTCTGCGTGGGGCAGAGAGACGGCGGGCCGCTCACACCACACACAGCCTTTCTCCTGGCTAGACCTCCAGATCTCACGGACAGATAAGGGGGCTGGCTGAAAAATTTTCCCTTCAACAAAAGCTAAAGTTTATCAAGTTAGCTTTGTTGTTTTTTTTTTTTTTTTCCCTTCATAATCCACTTCCGATGCCTTAAATGCTCTCTCTGGGGCCAAAATACCATCTCAGAACTAATACAAATTGGTATCTGTAATCTCAAAATCAGAACTGCCTCAAGAAAATACTCCCAGGGGCGCCTGGGTGGCTCAGTCGTTAAGCGTCTGCCTTTGGCTCAGGTCATGATCCTGGGGTCCTGGCTTCGAGCCCCGCATCGGGCTCCCTGCTCTGTGGGAAGTCTGCTTCTCCCTCTCCCCCCGCCCCCCGCTTGTGTTCCCTCTCTCGCTGTGTCTCTGTCAAATAAATAAATAAAATCTTTAAAAAAAAAAAAAAAGAAAGAAAATATTTCCAGATCCACTAAAGTATTATGTAGCTTTAAAATTCAAAGAGTTGGTGTATACTATATACATTTCTGTGTGTGTGTGAGCGTGTATATATACATATGTATATAATACAAAACGTATATATGTGCATGTGTATCTCAACCTCATATAGGGAGAGGTCTTTGTTCTAAATCAGATGTTAGGGACGCCTGGGGGGCTCAGTCAGTTAAGCATCTGCCTTTGGCTCAAGTCATGATCCCATGGTCCTGGGATCGAGTCCCACATCAGGCTCCCTGCTCAGCAAAGAGTCTGCTTCTCCCTCTGCCCGCTGCTCCCCCTGCTTGTGCTTGTGCTCATTCTCTCTCTGTCAAACAAAGAAAATCTTTTAAACAAACAAATAATTCAGATGTTGAAGTTTTATTTTAAAAGATACAATTCTAAATTAGTCCAGAATATAAATTATTGGCTTCATCAACTGAAAGGGATCCTATATGTAGTCCTTATGTGAATTTGTACATTCTCCCTTTTTTCCTTGGAGAGAGAGAAAAAAAATAGCCTAATGAGTAAGAAAAAAGAATCCTCTCCAAAAGAGTTATTTTTAAATGATGGCGTTCCAATGTCAGAAAGAAAACTGAACCTACCTCTGCCTCGATTTCCGCCTGCCTCTTCTCCAGGAGCTTTGCCACAGCTATGGCCCTGTGCTTGCCCGACCGTTTGCAGCTCACCGCCCACTCACACAGCAGTGTCACCACGGCTTCGTCATTGGGGGCAACCTACAGTCAAGAGAAAGGGGGACCAGCCACGTCAAGTGAAGCGCTCACCCAATGACAGAAAGCAAGCGATGGAATTTTTAACACTTTTAAAGCTTTCTTTAATTAAGCTTTCTTATATTTTATTACAGTCATTTCAGAAGATGTTCCCAAATCCTTTTTAACTGAAGTATAAAGAGCAACACTTTAGTGACAAGGAAGGAAATCACTAGAACAGCTCAGTCTGTGACAGTTTCAAGGGAATTAACAGTCTCCTTGCATATGCCTTTCATCTACACAGAATTATCACCCAGCCCCACTGATCCTCCAGAACTCAACACCAAAAGCCGAGAGAAAGGGAAACTGAGCACTGAATATCCAGAGGAGCTGCTCCCAACCCTGAGCACTGA
>NC_058403.1:109741743-109913611 GCF_002201575.2 Neomonachus schauinslandi
GCTCCCAACCCTGAGCACTGAATATCCAGAGGAGCTGCTCCCAACCCCAAGCGCTCACTCCACTGTTGGCCCCCTCACACTCAGAGGCCTCACTCGCCGCCCAATCCGAACATGGCAGCTCAGCAAGCCACCCACTCCAACAAGGAACTGAAGAGAACTGGAGGGGAGGCTGGAATGCTGGCCAAAGACTCACTGCATTAGAAACAACCAACATGAAAAATGACAACCAAGCATCAGAAAGAAACAAATTATTACAAGCAGACACAGCTGGCAGAGGGCAGTTAAGAGAAAAGAGGAATCATCCTTTTATGTAACCTCACCTTTCCTTTTAGAGGATGCAAGCCAACCAATGTAACATCAATTGCCCATTTTTAGTATTTGTCCAGTTGTATAAACACTATGCCAGAAGAACTGGATAATTACAGTATTGGCATTTACGTGAGAAGTCCTTAACGTTTTAGAATCCGTATGTTCGATTGAGATTATAACAGCTGTAAACACACTCCCAGGAAAAATATGCAGACATACACACATAAATCTAGCACAACTTTTCAGAAAGTTCATGGACTCTGAGAAGACACCCAAGAATCCCAAGGTAAGAATCCCTAATCAGCTTGTAGATACTAGCAAACAATTTAGATCATGAAAATCAGTTTGTTCCAAGATTCTTAGTCATCCTACCCTAAACTTGGTTAAACACATGTTGACTCAAACAAAGAAATGTTACTTAGGGCAGATCTCAAAAGCATCTCTAGGTCTCTTAATTTAAATTAAAAGAAGTAATTCAATTAAAATATATAAAGATTGTTATGTTTAACACTTAAAAAAGAAAGCAGACTAGAAGGAATGTTTGCCTGGATTCCATCTAATCCAGAGAAAAGTCAAAATATAAAAGTCAATTCAGTGAAGCACCACATGCTTAGATTTAGATTATAGACAACAAAAGGAGTTACCCTAAAAATACTACCATCAGTTTTTAATAAATTCATGCAGTCAATAATGTGCATCATATCCACATTTATAAAGTTTTTATTTTCTTCAGCATCATTAAAATAAGATGAAAATAGGCTACAAAAGAATAAATGACTCACTCATTCAACTTAAGTAATAGGTTCTGCTTGACTTAAAGATGCACAGAATAGCACATATAAGGGAAAACACTTCTTCTTAACACATCCAGATAGGACCACGAGTTGGGGTAATGTGCTAGAAAATAAGCCCTTCTTAGAAAGGAGTCAATTCACTTCCAAAAGCACTTATTAAGTACCCATGCTAGGCACTGAGGAAACAAAAATTTAAAAGACCTGGCCCCTGTGCTCCGAAAGTTCACCTTCTACAAAGAAAAGCAAAAAAGACAACTAATCATAAAGCTACAAGACGTGGGGTGCCTGGCTGGCTCAGTTGGAGGAGCATGCGACTCTTGATCCTGGGGTCCTAAGTTCGAGCCCCATGTTGGGTGTAGAGATTACTTAAATAAATAAATTAAATTAACAAATAAAATAAACTTAAAAAAAAAAAAACAAGAAAGCTACAAGACGTTTTGACAACATCGAAGAGGAAGTAATTAAGTCTGGCTATCTGCACCTTCCATATCTCAGTCCCAGCTTACAGACATCTGAGATCTTAACTTGAAGACAGGAGGGCCTGCAGTCGGCCTGCTACAGCTGTGGTCTCAATTTGTAATTATTAGGAAATAAGTGAATTATGAAAATCCAAGGAAAATGCTGCTGAAAAATTATGTTTTTAAAATATAAAATTACAGAAATTTTCTTATATTCATATCAGTTATATGCCCATAATCTATTTTCAACCAATAAATATTTTCCAATACTGGCCAGATTCAAATAGTGCAAAGTCCACTCCTTTTGGAATATCAGATGGACTGCCAAATAATGCCAGTCCTTCCTTAGGATATTGGAGTGGTGGGGATGGAGGAATACATAGGTTCTGCGCCTATTTTAAAAGAAACAGTAAGATACTACAAAAGATGTTTTATTACTAACTTAGAAAATCATGTTGGAAAATCAAGGCACATGATACCAACTTGAAAGCAAACTATCCCTGCAATATGAATAATTACATTTATGTATTTGGGTCAAAATGTACTTCATTAGTTCTTTATTACTGAAAAATTATCTAGTAGTTATAAAATACTTTTATAATTTCAGCATATTTTTCAAGACAATTTTTCAATGAAAACTCCCCCTCCGACTCCTACTAATTACTACAAAGTTTTGATTAACATTTTAAGCTATTTTTACCAAGAGGCCTCTTCTAGCTTCCACTACCAAAAACGAGGATATCCTGCTTTTTTCACTCTAAGCACCAGTTCCAGGGTATATCCAATTAGACATGTTCAATGTGCATACAAAGAGACACCCATGGCTCACACTCCCCATAGGCAGATCCTTGCACCCCTCCCCCACTACTCTGCATCAATCAACTTTTGGAAAATTAGAGGATCACTCTCATTTGCGTTCCAGATGCTATTTTACAAATTAATTCAAGTAACTGCCAACACGACATCCTAACGTCAAATATGTAAACTGAAGTGCGTTCGCACCCTATAAACAAATTTCTAAGAATATTAAGCTCCATTTCTTTAAAACAGTAATTATTTGTTAAGTGAAATTTAGTAAATATGATTTTAACATATAATAACTTCAAGGCAAAAATTTGAGGAAATTTAGGAGTTCAAGATATAAACTACAGTCCCTGTCCTTCAGCAAGATGGCAATTAAGTGGGAGAGACATACATGTGTACAAATAATTTGGAAATGGAAAGGAAATGAATGAAAAGGAAAAAAGGAAAACGGGAAATGAAAATTATCTCAGAAAGTCAACATTTAACAGAAGCCGAAAGAGAAGACTGAAGGAAACTACTAGATGCTTCCTTTTAGAAAGTGGCTTTTGGGAAAAATCTTGAAGAATGAGTTAAATTTCGAGAGAGATGAACAAGAGAAGAAACGAGTATGTGGTGGGAGACAGAATAACACCCCCACCCCCAAAGATGTCCACACGCTAAAGCCAGGACATGTGAAGACATTACCTTAAAGGACAAAAGGGACGTTGTGGCTGTGATTAAGTTCAGGATGTTGAGGGGGGGGAATTATCCCGGATTACTGGGTGGGACCAGTGTAATCACAGGGGTGGTTGTGAGGCAAAGAGATGTGACAGGGGAAGCAGGAGCCAGGGTGAGAGAGAGACTGGAAGATGGTGTGCTGGGTACTGTGGAGATGGAGCAAGGGAACACAAGCTAAGGAATGCAGGGGGCTTCTAGAAGCTGGGAAATAGAAGGAAACGGAGTCTCCCCGAGAGGCCCCCTAAGAATGCAGCCCAAATGATACCTTGATTAGAGCCCAGTAAGATCATAACCTCCAAAACTGCAAGAGAAAAAATTTGTGCTGCTTTAAGCCACTAAATTTCTGATAACTTGCTATGGCAGCAATAGGAAATTACTTCAAAGCAGTGTTAAACAAGCAAATAAAAAGTGGCAAAGAGGGGCACCTGGGTGGCTCAGTCAGTTGGGTGTCTGCCTTCAGCTCTGGTCGTGATCCCGGGGTCCTAGGATCAAGTCCTGTGTCAGGCTCCCCGCTTGGCGGGGAGTCTGCCTCTCCCTTTCCCTCTGCCTCCTCCCTCCTTGCTCATGTTCTCTCTCAAAGAAACAAAATCTTTAAAATATGTTTTTTTATATCATTTGTTCCAATAATTCAATCTCTGAAAATATAACCCAAGGAAATTATCTTAAAGTAAGGAGGCAGGAGTGCTCATCAGTGAAGCAGGATACTAAAACGCTCCCCCCTTTCTAGCCCCAGAAACTGACAGATTCCCTCTGAAATTTGAAGGAGGCTCATAAGGGATCAAATCAGAGAAAACAGAATGAACTCACATGGAGAGAAAGTCCTTATGGATGGTTCACAGGCAAGAGCATTTGTCTTCAGCAATGAACTCTGGACATTTGTGTGGTGTTTTATTTTTATTTCTATTTTTCTGCAGACAAATGGTGATATTTCAGTATCTGATTAAAGATGTGTCAGTAAGGAAGGCAGCCTGGAGAGGCCTGCCACGGGACAAAGGAAAGGGGAAGTCCAAGACGCGGGATTACCAGTAAGGCTCCAATCCCCTCCGACAGCATTCTGCCCTCTCAGACAAGGGCAGCTCCCCACCAGCCCACCATTCCTCCCCTCTTCCCGAAGCCGCACCCCTACTTCTTCTGGGGATACTGCTCCTCCTCCTGCTCCAGGGGATTCACAGAGGGGTACCCCATTCCTCTTAGATTTAGTGCTGCATTCTGGATTGGGGTCTTCGATAGGCAGTGAAGACTGGGCAATTCTTTGGTCACAAGAAAAAAATCTATCAGGTACTCATCAGGCATGCTGCTTTGTGCTCAACCTTATAAAACATTTGGGATACTAAGAGATTAGCCCTGGCCAGATGAAAGTGCCCTCTATTCCGATCAAAAATACTCTTCAGAATAGGTTTTCTGAAATACGCATTGCTTATTCTAGTCATTACTAAAATCTTAGCATTTATTAACTGACGAAAGCAGACACAACAAAAATTAAAAGCTGAAAGTTCCTGACCTTAAATGTAAATCTTTTCAGTCATTTTTTAAAGATTTATTTATTTGAGAGCGCGAGCGAAAATGTACGTGTGTAAGCGGGGGGAGGGGCAGAGGGAGAGAGAGAATCCCAAGCGGACTCTGCACTGAGTGCAGAGCCCCACATGGGACTTGATCTCATGACCCTGAGACGATGACGTGAGCCGAAATTAAGAGTCAGATGTTTAACCGACTGAGCCACCCAGGTGACCCTCTTTTCAGTCATTTTTAATGAAAATTTAAAACATAAAATAACTTAGTATGGACTTATAATCACCCTCAAAATCAGTAATAAAGATATCTTGGCAAATTTACAGGTGGTAATAAAGATAATTAACATTTATTGAGTGCTTACTCAATTTATAGTCCAACATTGCAATAAATGTGTTTCAGGAATTATTTCTTCTAATCTTTACTACCTATGAGCTAGTTATCATTGTCATTTTACAATTAAGGAACCCAAGGCATAGAGATGTCAAATAGCTTGTCCAAGATCACTCAGCTAATTAATAAAACTCTTGCCACAACATAAATCTTGGGAAACGACCTAAGTAAGTACAGCAACACTGTGTGTTCAAAAGAACCCAGGAAGGTAATCTTGACCCTCGTCCTAGAGTACCCAATGGCCTTTGTGTGAGCTCCAAGCTTCTCTGGGCTCTTCCACCTCCACTCTTGATGCTTACAACATCGGAGTATTCTGCTCTCTTGTGCAGAATATTACTTCCATGTAATATGCATCTTTCACAACATGGCTTCATGGTTATTAGATCTCCAGCTATTGGTTTCAAATAATCCATTAGGAAATGGAGACACACCTCTGAGAGCTACTAAAGGAAAGTCCTTTATCATCTCAAATACTGTAAAGGGGAGCTGGAATCTTCAGGAGCAGTAACAGGCAGCTTTACATATTGATACTTCATAATAGATAGTAAGACTTTAATAGTCCACAGCATGCACCCCGAGGCTGCAACTACATAGAAGCAACTAGGATAGAGAAGAATGAAAGAGACAGAAAGAAAGAGAAATTGAGCTATGGCACATAAAATTAAGGCCGGAGAAAAAGCACCAAACCAGGGGGTCAAGAATCTGAATTCTAGCCACGGCATAAATTAAAACATGTAATCATGGCAATAACAGTATTAACACTTGTAAATGTCCAGCCACAGGTAGTAGAAATAATAGCTGAATATATTTATCGAGCAGACACTGAGTGTTTCACACACATCACCTCTAATCTCCACAACAAACTCTGAAGTAGGTCTTGCTATTCCCATTTGACAGATAAGAAAACTGAGGTTCAGAGGTTAAGATGGTCAAGGGCACAGAGATCTAAAGGGGCAGAACTAGGAGACCTAATTCCAAAGCCCATTTTTCTGTTGCTCCCATCATCACCGAATCAAGATCTCTAGAAGCACAAAGAGCATCACTGTTACACGGAAATCTCTCAAGTAGGGGCGCACGCGAACGCGCGCGCTCACACACACACATACACACACACACACACACACCAGGAAGCCTGTTGCTAAGCCCCACTCCAATCAGTCACTGCCACCCAGTGTTCCAGTCAGACTCCTACCTCTTCAGGAACGTGCCAGACTTATAATCAAATGCACACGCAGAAAATGAATTACCAAAGACTTCGTTCCTCCTCTAATACTTGCTAGACCAGATACTCGTGTAAGTCAAGGATTTGTCTTTTTCATGGTTTTACTTTCAGCATTTATTTTCAGTGTCTGGCAAATAGTAGAGTCAACAGATATTTTTCATCATAGAGTAAAAGCAACACTGTCCTACATGAAACCAAAAGCAAAAACAAGGTAAGATGGGGGTCGGACAATGGTGGGAGGAGTTTACATTTTATTCCCCTCCCCCAAAACACACATGCACTTACTTAATATAGAAAAGTATCTGACAACCTAACAGCTAATTAAGTGTTAAGTACTAGATGTACTCTCATTCCTAATTTAGTGAGTCAAGGATGCTGGTCCCAACACTATTACTTAGAATCATTCTGAAGGATTTAGCCAATGGGAAGAAGGACTAAATATGGCAACATCACTAGAGTTTACATAAAATGATTATCTTCTTCCACCAACCCAGAGAACTAGAAGGCTTTATGAGAATAAGAGAGCTGAACATCATGAGTAAAACAAAAATAAGCAAGTGATGGACAACAGTAAGCAGAGAGAAAAAGAAAATCCAGCAGAATATTTTGTAGAATGTAATCCATGTATGTCCTCCGACCTGTACATAAATGCCCAGGAAAATATCGAAAGGATATGTTCCAAAATGAACAGTGGTTACTGCTCATGTACCTAATGAGTGTTTGCTATACAGTATGCCCCGTTCTGATGCTTTCACTATAATGCTATGACTGTTGAGCAAACTGAGGCCTAAAGGTTAAATAACTCGTTAAATGGCTCAAAGCTACTAAGTCACTGACCTAAGAGTCAAATCCATGCTATGTGCTCCACAGGAGGAGCTCGTATGCCAACATACCCCCACCTTCTGGGCAGAAGAGTGGGAGAAGCGTCCAAGTTGTGGGCTAAAGAGCACTTCATAATGTCAAAAATGTATTCCATCCTATGCACATAAAAATCACAAGATACCTGAAACTAGTAACATTGTATCATCCTGCACTGTATTGTAATAACTCGTACTTCAACAAATATTAAAAACAAAAAAAATCACAAGAAGAAATAATTGCTATAATGAGAACAAGTAAGACAATGAATGGACACAAAATTCAAAAATCAGCAAGGTCCTTCAAATAACAGCATTGTTCATTTGGCCTCATGAACTTTGGACACACCTACAGTGGTAAAACACTGAAATCATTGTTAACTCTGTTGCAAATAATCATCATTGATGGTGCCATCTACATCTATAATAAAGACACCCCAAACGTGAAGAAGTTCTTCATCATCAGGGAGATCGGTCACATTTTTCTCTCCTGGGAAGGGTGAGCTTAAACTTGATAGGTTAAGCCTAATTCAGTTTTTATTCAATTACTCAATAACCCAATGGTCTATAAAAACTAACCACGTCTTCTATAACAAACAAAGAAGGGAAAATAATTGACAACTACATCTGAGAGTCAGGCTTCCTCTAGAAATTAGAAGATACTTGATCAGATTGTTTGCTATTTTAAGAAATTTGTTAATATGCTACCTATATTATAAAACGATACCATAAAAGGGAATGGGGAAAAACCAATGACTCATTACTGTAAGCAACAGCAAACTAAAAGAACTTGAGATCAGATACTGAATAAGGCTCTTCAACAGCTTTATAAACTGAGACTCACAGGACAAGTTTATAAATGTAATTAATCACTCTTAGTCAACATTAAACAAAATGGTCATATCTGGATTAAAAAGTCGTATTACAGCACCAATAAACGACAAGGGATAATATATAGAGCAGTGTTATTAGCAAGTTATATGGCTTGCAACCTGAGGCACATTATGGAGATCTGGATGAATTTCAAGAGTTGCATTAAGTTAAAACGTGGTCTAAACTGCTAATAGAACGTAAGCCTCTTGTACATGATCACAAATAGCACTTAACATGCAGAATCACCATGAAGTAAGACTAAGGTTGTTAACCACAAACCCAGAAGACAGGATATTTACATATAAATAGTATTCACTTGTGAAAAATCTTTCTAAATATGAATGACTGATTCCCTATGTACATTTCCAAAAGATATTTAAGATGGCTGATTTTTTGATGGAAAATGGGCAGGTTTTCCTAGTCTCACATCCTTAGAATCAATGAGCCTTTAGGTCTTAGGACATCTAAGAAACAAAACAAATACCATGAAAGCAAAAAGGACTTTTTTTTTTTTTAAGCAGCAGTTAAACATAGCACAACTCTGAGTTCTGAGAAGGTGACAGATAAGAAAACAAAATTAAAACAATTCCTCTGAGTATATAAATCAACTAATTGTCATTAATTTGCACTATGCCAAAAGATGAATTTGCCATTCTCCAGTTACATCATCAACATTTAAATAATAATACAAATGCAAAAAATAGTTCTGAGAACAATATAATTGCAGGATAACAGAAATCATACATAAGGAGGCGCCTGGGTGCCTCAGTTGGTTAAGTGTTTGACTCTTGATTTCAGCTCAGGTCATGATCTCGGGGTCATGAGATCGAGCCCAGCATCGGGCACCATGCTGGGCGTGGGGCCGGCTTAAGATTTTCTCTCTCTCTCTCTCCCTCTGCCTGTCTCCACCTCCCAGGTTGCACATGCACACTCCATCTCTCTCTCAAAATAAAAAGAAGTCCTACATAAGACAAATTGTAAAGAACTCTCTCCAAAAGTCCTTGAAAAGTGTCAGGTCTCTCTTACTGAAAATAAGGAAAACACCCAACTTAATATCCAGGGGTCATCACTGTATGGTACAATAAGCTTTACTTACTTGTCTTTTAGGAAAAATGAAGGGAACATACAGATGAGAAGAGGGAAACCTAAATTTCTAAAACATGGTACTAGGTTGACAATGTTATCCAACCATGAACATAACACAAGTGAAGTGGACTCTAGTAGTAAGACACTGTACAGCGACAATGACCCTGGGGGAACAAGTAACTAGCTGGAATCCAACCTGCTACTTAACAGCAAAGCCAGGACTCAAATTCAGGTCTGAACTGGCTTCAGTTGTGTGATACTCTACAAGGGTCAGCTTGCCCAATTTGAAGATTTGGATTTTCTAACTTAAATATTGTTTACTATGTTGAAATTGTTTCGCCTTTAAAAATCAGGGATTATTCCTGCAAATAAATATGCCAATATTAATATGGAAACTGTGGCAACTATCAAGGTTTTTCCCTCCTTTTTCCAAAATTATCTGACACTTGTTTGTTCCACTATAGTTACCTGAAATAAAATGATTTATTAAAGAAGTAGGACAAGGAATAGAATGTACTAGTCAAGAGTTGGGTCCTAGGGGTGCCTGGGAGGCTCAGTTGGTTGAGCGTCCAGCTCTTGATCTCAGCTCAAGTCTTGATCTCAGGGTTGTGAGTTTAAGGCCCCATATGGGGCTCCACACCCAGGGGAGCCTACTTAAAAATTAATAAAAAAAAAATCTTTTTTAATTTTTTAAAAAAGAGTTGGGTTCTAGAACCATTTAGGATTCTAATCCCTATTTTCCCACCAGTGAGTTGGGTATAAGCTTGGACAATTTACTCATCTGCTCTATGCCTTGATCTCCTCATCTGCAAAGGAGATAAAGAAAAAAAAATTTTTAAACATGTTTCTTGGTTTCCTCATCTGCAAAGGAGATAAAGAAAAACAAAATTTTTAAACATGTTTCTCACTGGCCAGGAAAAATTTAAATGAGATGGCATAACACATAACAGGGCTTAGTACTTAAGATGTACTCATAAAAAGGCTGAAGAAAAAAGACTTGTATCACATGCTCAAAAGCAATCTAAGAGGCCCACCACAATCTAAGTGGATTCATGACTGACCCTTACCATTACAGTAATGTCTAAATGTCTGGACATGCCATTTCCCCCACCCCCAACCATGTTAATATAATCACTCTTTCACAATAAGTTTACTTGAAGAAAGAAGAAAACGGTAGCTGTAAGAGACTGGCACCTCCCCCTTTGGGCGTCCAGTAGGAAACCATGTGACTTCTCCAGTACAGTGTACTCAGGCAGGGCTGCAATCCGCATCAACAATTCTAAAATTCAGCACATGCATCTTAACGGGAAGCCATCCAGGTGTGTTTTCCTTGTTTGCCTGACTTCTGCCTCATTTGACTTTGTTATCTTGAGTCTTAATTTTTAAAAGTGACTCTTTCTTACATTAAACATTCACAACAACAACAACAACCCAAAAATACCCCTAAGCACTGAAATGAGCACGATCTCTTTCACTACATGGTAGTACTGCAAACACCTCACTGGGGGTGGGCCAGTCCCATCCGACTGCTTCCCTGCTGAGGGTAAAGTCTTTGTGAAAATCAAAGAATGTAAAAAGCCTGACAGATGTTGGCTGTGCGTTTTGGATTAATGGATTGTGTGATGGCTGTGTGTGTGTGTGTGTGTGTGTGTGTGTCCCCACAGTAGTCTCAAGGGACCGTAGGACCATATTCCTTCCATGTCTCTAGAGTTTAACTGCTTCCCTAAATATGTCAGTTGTAATAGTAGATAGTGTTTACGGAGTACCCCTTTACACGCTAGGCACTATAAATATCTGAATGTTTTCTCGACATTGTTTCAGGTCATTTTCACATCATCAGGAGGTAGAAATCCCATTTTACAAGTGGGGAAATTAAGACTCATGAAGAGTAAGTGAATTGTACGTAATACCGCCCAAGAGATGCGCTACTAACCTGCTGATTTTACAGCTGAGAACTCTGTCAGCCGCCCTCCTTCCACCGCCTGCGCATGCTTCCTTGTACCGTTGTTAAAGCCAACATATTCTATAGATTTTCTTTCTGCATTCCCCCTACCCTTCCAAACCCAATCCCATAGAGGGCTTTCCTTTCCAGTTCACTGTCCCAGCAGCTTTTCTGTAAGCCCCCGCAAAAACCAATTCAGTAAGTATTTCCTGAGGACATGTGGGGCACCAGGCATGGTGTTAGAGACTGGTGATACGCTGGTGAGCCAAAGGAACACAGACCCCGACCTGTGGGGCTTTAGGCTGGCAGGGAGAAAAACATGCAACAAAGCCCAGCAATGACCAGCAGACGGAAACGGAGATTTTCCTTTGCATGGTGCTGAGGGTTCCTCAACCACATGGCTGCCGACCTGGTCTGGCCCTGGAGGCCTGGGCCAGAGGGGAGTCAGACGGCTGCTCTGGACTCTGGGCCTATGCCATTCAAAAAAATCAGTATGAACTCATCACACCTATTCAGAGAATGCTTCATGAGTAAGCAGGAAAGCAACAATAAATATGTAGATTTTCAGGTTTGTTTAGCAGCAGGGAAAGAGGAAATGTATGTGTCGCTGCAGCTGTTCTGGCCTTTTCATTACTCAGGACAAAGTCGGCTTCCCCGGGCACCAGAGAGAGAAGTGAAAAGGCGGCTCTTCCTGCCATCTTTAGACTCTCCCTTCTATCCATGTCACTGGCGGACCCAAAGAGGCAGCTACTTCTCCCTTCACACCCAACCAACACAAACAAGGAAAGAAGCCAAGAGGAAGGAAGCGGTCTGGCTTCTCTGTAAGGCTGAGGGGCACTTCTCCCCCAGACCTGAGGTCAGCAATGTGGCCCCCGCCTGTAGGTCCCAAGTGACAGACTCAGTCAGGACTTGGAATCAAGAGGTGCCCTCCATTCCCAACAACAGTCCTTTTCGTGGACATCAGGCTTCTCTGCCTCCCATCACCCAGAGCAGAAATGGTTCTGAAACACTGAACAGGCAAATCAGTAAGCCAGTGTTTAAAACAGGCACCATGAGGGGCAAAGTGACAGGCATCTGGGCAAACATGGCCAACAGACACTGCCTGGCTTGCAGTGTGTGTTAAGATTGGAAAAGTTCACATGTAAATCTTGACATCCAAGTTCTCTTGAAATGTCGAATGATCAGACAACAGTGGGTTTGCCTTCCCAAGTAGAATCTGAGACAGGCCACTCTACTCAGAGAGGGCAAGCCCCCTCCTGGGTTGCCTCTCAGGGGCCCTGGACCCAACAGCCTACCGTTAACTTGCACCACCTCCTGACAGCCATACAACACAAGTCTCCGAGCCCTGTCCTAAGCATTACAAGTTTTATATCTCCCACTATACTGAATGGAAAATCAAGCAGCACAGATTTAGAGTAAGTAAACATTAAGGGTTTTAGGATTTATATTTTCACCTCTCTTACAACAGTACCCAAACCCTAACACAGAAGCACCTGCTGAGGATAAGGGGGGCAGCAGGGAAGGAGAGGGTAAAGGAATAACGGCAGTCCACGGAGAATGAGCAGAAGCACGCCACAGGCCTGACACACCCCATCGTGGGGCCCACGCTCACTCTCATGACCACAGTCCAACCACAGGGCAGGACAAAGGCCTCAAACGTCTTCATTCCGTGCATGACGGCTTTGACCAAACACGGAGACTTAATGACACACACAAACCTGAACTTCAGACTCCGAGTCCCATCTGTAGGGCTGCTCTCCCACCTCCCTACAAGAAAGTGAAAAGAACTCAATTTCCTTTTAGCAGTTCCAGAGAAAAAGGAATCAAGAAGGGTGAATTCAACTTGCCCAAATAGATGTGAGGAAGCAGGCTGAGCAATCCAGGGCCCAGGCCTACCTAAACACAACTTCAACAAAAGCAAACCTCAAGCTCACTGCAATTGCAGAGGCTGGTCACTTGTTCTATTATCTTTCATGTTGTCTGTCCTAACACAAATTATGAAACCAAAAAAGAGGAAGCACCTTTTAAAGAAGTGAGACCTGTTTCTGAATCCAAATCACACCACTTTATACAACTCCTAGTCAGAAAATTATAGTTACATCATATTGGTTCTTCCAATATAACACAACTAATAATTATTGCTATTTATCATTCACATTTTTAAATATATTTATAGAGTGCTTTATAATTCTCAAAGTCCTCCTGTCCCTTAGGGATAGGTAAGTTGGCATAGAGCATTTGCCCTAACAAATGAAGGCACTAAGGCACAGAGCCTGCAAGTAAGTTGCTCAAGGTCACACAGCTGATCATAGTTAATACAACTCCACAGCTCATCCATGAATTCCAGATATATATATATATATATAAAGTGACTTGGTAGTCAAGAAAATAGTAGGCCCTGATGAAGAATAAACACAAAGATGAAACTCTGTCATTTGCCTGCTTATACATACACACCGTGGTATACACACACACACAGATGCCAAAGCCATATTGTAAAACTTACAATATAATGTTCAATAAAAATTAATTTAATGTTAAATATTTTAATGTTTAAAAATTATCCTAATGTTAAATTAACTGGATCTGCCTAGTTATTCTTTCTAACAGATGATTAAGAAAAGGTGACCAGTCTGAATTACAGGTTTAAAATAAAATTTTTGTCTTACTCATAAAAGAGCACTGTAACCACAAAGCAACCACTCACATCAACTCTTTCCATAGTTGAGTCAACATTCAACATAATTACTCCTAAACGGGCAACACTGACGTTCCTTCCAACGAAGTATGTCAGGAGAACATCTGGGACTCTCGGTCCTGAGTACATGTCGCCCTCTAGTGGCATCCCCCTCCCCATATCCTGGGTGAATTCCCTCATTGGAGACAACTGTGCTTTAGAGAGCTTATAGTGTGATTTTATTCACAAATACAAAACTTGGGGGGCGCCTGGGTGGCTCAGTCATTAAGCGTCTGCCTTCGGCTCAGGTCATGGTCCCAGGGTCCTGGGATCGAGCCCCTCATCGGGCTTCCTGCTTCTCCCTCTCTTGCTGAGTCTCTGTCAAATAAATAAAATCTTAAAAAAAAAAAAATACAAAACTTGGGGCGCCTGGGTGGCTCAGTTGGTTAAGCATCTGACTCAATCTCAGTTCAGGTCTTGATCTCAGGGACGTGAGTTCAAGCCTTGAGTTGGGCTCCATGCTGGGCGTGGAGCCTACTTAAATATATATATATATATGTATATATAATTTAGGTAATTATATATACATAGATAAAAAACTTAATTTCTGCCCTTGATATGACACTCATCATTTCCTCTTAAGAGTGCTAGTGAATAACTTAAGTCTCTGTGGGTGAATGGGGCATGTAATTGTGAAGTTGGGCAGTTCATTCACTAGAAAGGTCTACAGTGAGGCTAACCACAAAACTCAAGTGGTTGTGGTGCACTTGCTAAAACGCTCACAAGAGAACAACACAATCTTTACTCAACACTTGGTGCAAGAAGCTTAGGAGTCCAAAAGGACATCTTGAATTTTAGGTATCTCAACTTTCCTTCCAGGTATTTCACTTCAGTATATTAAAAACCTTAGTAGTCTTGCAACCTTTTATCTAAGAAAGTCTTTATTACAAATGGACACCATAAAAGAACACCGTAACACCTTGTGTCAATTAGCAGAGAACTGTGCAGACTTATAATCAGTGTACTCTACAGAAGTACCAAAGCATTGCTGAGACTTCACAATGAATGAGAAAATATGCTCAGTCCGTACCTCACTCAATATTCTGACATTCTACTTGGCAGCAGTGAACTTGACACCTTATCTTTGAGAAGCAGGGTGACAACACAAATTATTCCAGAAAGAGGAATAACCTACAACAGGATCACATCAGGTTCACATCAGGGTGGGATAAGGAAAGGTTTTGGGTTACTGTTTCTGTTGTTTAATCTCTCCTTTCCCCATATGCATTCCCAAAGGCTAGTACGAAAATCAAAGATAATAGTAATCAGTCAACTAAGGTGTTCCATGAAGACAGGTACCATGTCTTAAAACTTCTTCATTCTTGGTGCCTAACACAACCTGGCTATACCATGGGTTTCTGCTTCCCATTGCAAAAAGAAGACAAACTTGTTCATTGTCCCAAAGTAAGGTTGAGGAAAAAAAAAATTGAAAAACCTTTATTGATAGGGCAGTTCAATAATGAAACAATCTAATCCAAGAAAGCATAAGATGATAATTCTCTGTGATGGTTAATTTGGTCAGGCCATGGTACCCAGTATTTTTGGGCAAATTCCAGTCTAGATGCTGCCGTGAAGGTATTTTTTTAAATGTGGATAACATTTAAATCAGTAAACTTTAAGCAGATTATCCTCCATAATGTGGGTGGGCCTCACCCAATTTGTTTAAGGCCATAAGAGAAAAGACAGGTCTCCGAGGAAGGAGTTCTGCTTCCAGATGGACTTCAGACTCAAGACTATGACATCAACTGTTCCCAGGGCCCGCAGGTTGCTGGCCTGCCCTGCACATTTCAGATTTGCCTGCCCTCATAATCATGTGAGCCAATTCCCTAAAATAAATACTTCTTTCTCACTTACATATATGTGTGTATACATATATATGTGTACACACACGCACACACACACACACATATTTGTGTATATTTCCCCTTCCCCATACTGGTTCTGTTTCTCTGGAGAATCCTAATACGTTGCATACAAATTTTCCAAAGACCGTGACCACAATATTCATTCACTGCTCTAATATTAAAATAGACTCCCCCTAAGTTAAAGCCAAACCATTATATAAAGTCCAATCACTAGATGAAGGATATTCTGCTAGAACTAAAATGATGGGGGGGGGGGGAGGTGATGATAAAAAGTCCAAGAAAAATCTTTCCAACAAATACACCTAGGTTGATCAGCCCAAAGGACATTTCATTTTAATTATCTGGGGGCATTTTAGCCCAACAACAAAATCATTTCAGGGTGACACCTTCATAATCTCTTACACTTCATAGAAAAGGCTTTGCCAGAATTTACTGAATGAAAAAAAAAAAATATGCTGAGAAAATTTAAATGAAAAGAAGAAAAATATGAACTACCTCTTGGTTATCTTTGTTTTGGTTTGCCCAGAAAATCTTATGATAAAGCGTCTCCATTGAATTGCTGGAGTCAGTCCGGTCAAAACAATGTCGATCCAACACTTCCAACGTGTGTAACACCCGACTGATGGTCACCCCTGGATGTGGAAATTAAGCAACTGTCAAGAGGTCAAATAAAGCCACAACAGCGTAGTACAAAATCATCATTAGGCAGGGCAAAAGGGATTTTAAGAAAGCATCGTTCTCGGCATGTAAGAATTCCCAATGAAACCAAACCTGACATTCTCGACAGCCGGGAGCTACAGGGCACAAAATGAAGAATGCCCTCAGAAGTCAGAAGGTGGCTCCGCTAAAAAGCATCCTTACTCACTATGTGGACGGATAGTTAAGAATCAGAAATGCAGCACGAAGTCCAACATTCAAAAGCACCCCTTCTTCTCTCGTGTTCTGTACCTGCTGTTGATTCTTGGCACTTGTCAAAGGACCACCGAACCTCCACTGCACGGCCTCTTTGTTTGATCTGCTGTTCCGCCTCGTAAATCCTGGCCCGAACCTGAAAGATAAGCACTTCCACTTAACTTGTGCTTGGAGAGCCACAGTGGCTGTCTAAATCAGGTCAGGTTTCCCACATGAGCACAGCAGCGTCCTACAGTCCATCTTGACTACATCATAGCAAATTTAGCCTGTTGTCCAAGAAGTGCCCTTTAAAATTTACAAGTGGTGGTTCAATGCCAGTTTTCAATAACAAATGCTCACCAAAAAAAAAAAAAGTTTGCTTTACAAGTGAAAATTTTTTTAGGATATCATATGGAAAGGTGAAAGCTCTAAAGTATCATTTTTGAGCCATTCTTCTATGTATGAAAACAACGAGGCATGTTTCATTAAGAAAAATGCTTGCCAAAAAAACAGGGATCTTATTCTCAACATTAGTCACGATCCTGTGGTTTAAGTTTCTTAAGTCTCTGAACCAAAAAAACCCAGCACTAATAAAACTAACTCATAAAAACATAGTTACTAAATATCACAGATGACCAACTAGGAGCGCTGTGGTCATGTATTAGAACCACCACCGTAACTACCCTCTGGGTGGCAAAACGCTCTGCAAGAACTGCCCAGCAAGAGGGAAAGAAGAAAGGGAGCAACGTGATGAACTTCTGTGGTTCAGAGAGGCGAAATACTTCGCCCAGGCCCCCCAGAGAGATGGGGAGCAGGGCTGGGAACGGTACCCAAGCACCTGAGATGCTGAAACCCACCTGGCCCACTATGCTGTGATGCCTCTCAAGAATGAACACACCCATCAAACCACCATAACAGGAAGTCTACCTGCTGATTGAAAGCCGTGTTCCCACCCGGCATGGGGAGGCTGGAGGGGGCCACCTGCAGCAGATCCAGGGGCGAGCCAGGGTTCGCGCTCTTATTGTCGTTTGTGGAATAATTCCACACCAAGGCACTTGGGCAACAGAGAGTGACAGTCTGGAAATGAAGCAGGAAAATCCAGATATTTAAAGGAATGAGAAAAGTGCAACAACTTAAAAGTAAAAATGATGCCTTGTCATAACGATATTATAGTTTCCTACCAGTGAGTTTAAAATATGGGCTGCTGACCCCATTCTCAACTTTTCAAGTTCTAAGACAAAACTAAGAATTATTAATCTGAGGGACGCCTGGGTGGCTCAGTCGGTTAAGTGTCTGACTTCAGCTCAGGTCATGATCTCAGTATCCTAGGATCGAGCCCTGTGTCGGGCTCTGTGCTCCGCGGGGATTCAGCTTCTCCCTTTCCCTCTCCCCCTGCTTGTGTGCACTCTCTCTCTCAAATAAAATCTTTAAAAACAATTATTTTTTAAAGATTTTATTTATTTATTTGACAGAGCACGCGCGCGAGTGAGCACAAGGGGTGGGGGGGGGCAGAGGGAGAGGGAGAAGCAGGCTCCCCCAATGTGGGGCTCAATCCCAGGACCCTGGGATCATGACCTGAGCCAAAGGCAGATGCTTAATGGACTGAGCCACCTAGGCGCTCCCCAAAAAAGAATTATAAATAAAGGGAGGAGTACAGCTACCGAGAAATCAAGGAGTATTATAATTCATAAACTAACATTCCAACACAGAAAACATAGGAAAGTTAATAAAAACACAGTAATCATCACTGAAAAATTGTCACTTAAAACAGTTTCTTCATTCAATTAGAAAAATGAGATGGAATTAGACTATGTCATTTCTAAAGTTATAAAATCTAAAAAGGAATTTTTTTTTTTTAATCTAAGAAATAATCTCTGAGATAATGCAGGAAATAGCTTCATAGATGCTGGATAGGCAGTAACCCTGGACCAGCGGGTGGCAAATTTTCTATAAAAAGCCAGACAGTAAATGCTTTAAGCTTTGCGTGTCACCTCTAATTTCTGTCACATATTCTTTTTTTGTTTGTTTTACTAACTCACTGAAAATATAAAATATATTCTTAGCTCCTGGGCTGGACTTGGCCTCCAGGTTGTGGTTTGTCTATCCCTATCTTAGACCCTTGAAGACATTTTTTACTCAGCCAGCTTGCATGAAGCACTTTCTAGGACCGCCTCACTCACAGGTCACAGCAACCCCATGAGGGAGGTAGTGCTATTCTCCAATTGTACCAAAGAGGAACATGAGCCACGGAGAAAATTTAGTAACCAGCCAAACTGATTTCAGCACACATGCTTGGAACCACTATGCTAACCCTGCTGCCTCCTAAATGGAGACGAAATATTATGGCTCCAGCGTAATTAAGCCCTTACTCTGTACTGTGCGCTGCCCTGGAAGCTTTCAGTCATCGCAACCCGAACTCTGTGTGGTAATGAAGGAGGAACTGTCACCATTCCCCTCACGCCCAAGAAACAGAGGCTCAAGGTTCGAGTTAGTCAGTGGCAGAGGAGAGGCTAAAGTCAGGTCTGCAATGATTCTTTAAAAAACAGGTCTTAACCATCATGCTGTGGTGCCACTTGACAACAGACTGTGAGCTTATTAGAGAGGGAATGCAGTATTTCCTTTTCTCTAAAATGCAAAATTAAGTATTAAGAAAACTAGACCCTGAGGTGTAGGGGACGTCTGGTGGAAAGCAGATGGCAGACGTGAGGAATGTCAAATCCCTGAGCCCCACCAATGTATCCGCCTCCACTGGTCCACATCCCCAGCTCCCTCCTCCTGTGTGTGAGCAGGGCGGGGGGGTCTCGTCTCCTGTCCATGATGGCACTCTTCCCAGTGTTCTGAATTCCAAAGCCTCCAATATCCAAGGTGCTGATCTCTCAAACAACCCGCTTCTCCTGTTCTCTCTACCTACTAGTTTACCCTCGCCTCAGAAAACAAACAAAACCTTTTAAAACTCTCCACTCGCCTAGCAGCAATCTCTCTCTTCCCTTCACAGACGTGTTTCTCCAAAGAACAGGGAGCATTATTTCTCCCCATTCTTCATCGCTCCTCAACCCACCTCCATATGGCTTCTCATCCACCACTCAACTGATCATCAGTGACCACAGTCTTCCCAAAGACAATCCAGCCATCTTCTTACCAGACTTCCCCAAACCGCTGGGCACTGCCCACTACTAACTCCTTTTGGAAACTTCCCGCAGTACCTGAATCGTAACAATCCCGGGGCGCCTGGGTGGCTCAGTCAGTTAAGCGTCTGCCTTTGGCTCAGAGCACGATTCCAGAGTCCTGGGACTGAGCCCCATGTTGAGCCCTCTGCTCAGTGGGGAGTCTGCTTCTCCCTCTCCCTCTGCCCCTCCCCCATGCTCATGCTCTCTCTAATAAATAAAATCTTTAAAAAAAAAAAAAATCCTAATAATCCCATTTTTATTCTCACTGTCCTTGTCTCTATAACAGCACTCCCCACTTTCTGTTCTCTCCAGTCTGGCCACACTTTCATGGTCACCTCCATGGACTTCCCTTCTGCCACCTCTCAGCCACTCAGGCCCCCCGGGGTCCACAGGTCGCGTCTCACTGCTAACTCTTTGAGTAATCTCACCCCCTCTGGAGGTTTGGGTGAACCTAGTGGCCCTGAGTGATTCAAATCCACACATCTGGCCGGTTGTCTCCTCAACTTCAGAATGAGACATGTCATAACCTCTTCAACATATCCACTTAGTGATCTAAGGGATAAAAGAACTCAACATAGTCCAAACACGAACTTACCTAGACTCTCCCAAACTGACTTCCTGGCCTTGTCTCTCTCTCCACCCCCCCACCTCACCACTCCCACAGTTCTTCCCTCTAATGTGGCCAAAACAATCTAACTAAACCACACAACCGACCATGTCATTTCCCTGCCTAAAACCCTGCAATGGCATCCCAATCATAAGACACATATAGGGAATCTTCTATGCCCTGACCCTTCAACAGGCTTTATGCTTTATGTTCCACTAATACCAACTGGCACACACAATGACTAATAGACCTTCTGGCCCTTTTCTCACGCTGTTCCCTCAACCAACCGTTTTTAGCACCTTTTATATTAAAAAAAGAAAAAAAAACCTCCTATTATAATAAGCACTAGTCAGGGCCACTTCCTTCAGAAAGCCTCTCTGAATTCTGGGTTGAACTGAAGTTCTGCTGCTCAACTCCCTTAGTCCCCTGTGCATCTTCCATCAGCCTTTGCCAACGGTATACGGACACTGTCCATTTACAAGCCTGTCTTCCCCACAAGACAATAAACGCTACCAGAGTGAAGAATATGTCTTTATGGCCAGCCCTGCCCTGAAGCCCTGTAGTAAAGAGAAGGACACAGTAAGAGCCCAAGAAACGTGACCTGAACATAAGCTGGGAGCTCCTCGAGGACAGGGCTGGATCTCATTCCTGACAGTATCAGCCCAGTGGCCTACATGCTACTGGACACTCAAGGACCGCATAAGCAGTGATGCTTGGCAGAGGAACAGAGCCTGATAAGTTACCTGGATTTTAAAGAAACAGAGAAGGATGGCAACCAACTAAGATGCGGGCTGTGGAAGCTACGGAACGCTGCATGGAGGAACGGTCTTTCTAGAAGAGAAGTGATATAGCAGACTTATTCTCTGGGTTCCCTGAGGGTTTTATCATTGAACTGCTGCATGGCATACTGAAGGACGACTACAGTAACTTTCTTCTACACAGAAGTAACAGGTCTTCCACAGAGAAATAAAAACATGAGATGTCACTTTGTCAATTACTTGGGTGAGGAAGAAACTGGAGTGTGACGTGAAAGTTGAAGGTGCAATTCTCAACTCCGTTGTTTCCTACACTGAATTGTAACAGAAAATAGCAAGGACCAGGGACTTACCTGCAGCATACAACTAAGTCCATAAACCAGGGGGCCATGCTGTGCACAGGACAGGAAGTCTGAGAAGGCCAGCTGCACGGGACTCATGACAGGGCCAGGGGGTCCAGGGCTGGGGGCCCCGATGCTTGAGTTGTTTGGTCCTATCATCATGTGGGGCGAGTGCACAGCAAGGAGGCTGGGACTATCGCTCAGCAGCAAGGCAAGACGCCGGGCACAAAAGTAGGCAAGACGACGAGACAGGTAAGCCGACTGAACAAACTCGTCCGAATACTGAGAAGCACAAGGACACCAGGCTTCAGTCACATCTGATGCTAGTCAGTGAAACAACTATTTTAACACAGACTTTTTTCATTAAGGAAAAAAAAAAAAACCCTTCAAAAGTACTGTAGAGACCAGTGCCATCCAACAGAAACAATGCAAGCCACATACTTAAAGTTTTCTAATAGCCATTAAAAAAAATAACAGGCAAGATTAAAAAGAGTAATGTCTTTTCTCTAGCCCATTATGTCCAAAATGCTATCATTTCAACAGGTGATCAACACAAAAAGATTTAATGGGATATTATACACTTTTTTTCTGAACTAAAGCTGAAATCTGGTGTGCATTTTACACTAAGAGCACACCTCATATTGCACTTGTCACATTTTAAGGGCTCAAAAGCCACATCTGGCCAGTGGTTACTCCAATGACAGCACGGGCACAGACTGTCACAGGGAGAATACGCAGGACACTAGCGCAGTGTAGTCCCCAGGGGGGCACTAGGGAGAGGAAGAGAATCACTTTTCACTACATACTCTTGCATAGCGCTTCAATTATCAAGTTCAGGTACTAGTGTTTCAAGAAAATTCTCTTTTTTCTAAATAAATTTTCTCCAAATAATCCAAATTTTAACAGATCTTAGAGCAATCATTAAAATAGGAAGTTCCCGGCCCCAGGGACTCAAAGAACATCAAAAAATACAGAAGACCCTCTAATCCTTAAAAAAGAGATGATTTGTTTTCACAGAAATCTGTGTGAATCAGGAAACAGTATTTAAAAATCTATCTGCTTAGCTCAGTGATGGGAGAAATCGGGGTGGGGGGGAAGGTGAGAATACTTTAGAAAGACAGGTGGTTAAAAACTACGAACATGGACAACATAAATAATTGGCTTTTGATCACTTCATGTGTTGTAGCATCAAGACATCCCTCCCTTCCATTCCAAAAAGAATTTTTTTCCTCTTCCCCATCCACATACTTAGTCATCCTTCTCAGACTCACTTCTTGCCCATAAAAATCAGTGGGCTCAGGGTCACACATACTATACCTGCAGCATTAGTGGTAATAAGAGTTTAAGAAGATCATCATCCATTGGTCTGATCTTTTCTAAAACATCCAAGATCCATGTCAAATATTCATGTTTCTCTAGCATTCCTTCCTTCAATGAACAAAGAAAAGTTACACTGATAACGTTAAAGCAAAACCAATTAACATTCAAAAAAGAGCACTATTACTCTTAACTCTTATGCTTAAGTATAATTTTACTATTATTATTTTTGTTGTTGTAGTAAAAATACAGTCTCCTGGATCACAGTCCAAATTCTAAACAAAACAAAGACCCAGTGTGATTCTGTGTGGTCGGTTTGGGGTGAGTATTTTTGTTGTTTTTGCTTTTTTTGGTAATCTGCTTCATTCTAAACTGAAAAAAATTAATTCCTACGAGAAAGGAAATTCAGAAGCTTTCAAACTCCCAGGGCATGTCGAGCGCCTGGCTAGATTTCAGGGGTGTATGAACTTATACTCACAGGAGAAAACTTGTCCAATGGTGCAAATTATGAAGAACAAAAGCCCCCATCATACCAGCATCTCAGCAAGCAGCTGAAAATCCCATCATATCTAATGCTCTCCTAATAACCCCTGCCTCTATCCTAAAATGAATTTCAGATACTATAACCCAGGTATAAAATATAACCTTAAAAATCAATATAATGTCCTAATTAACCATTAACATAAAGAAATGAAAAAAATTTATTAGAAAATAATGTATACATATTCCAACATAACTACACTAAAAGTAACAACACACCTCAAGTTTCCAAAATGCCTCACAGGGGTGGCATAGCGCCTCTTAACATAAGCGCCATTAACATTTTCATCTATTACCTTCATATAAACACACATGCATTCATATAAATACACAGTTCTTCTATGACAGTCTACGCATGTATGTATTTAATGTCATGTTCTAGTTTTGTATTATGATTCACATCATGAAAGAATCTTCAAAACAGAAACAAAAAGATATGTTTTCTGGGAAAGACATATTTTTATGGTCACTGTGGCAACAAGCTTAGTAGTAAATATGAACTCCTACTTTATTCCTAGCAACATTTTCATACCTATTTATCACCAGTGTTCCACTATCATGATTATCAACAATTTGTGTGAGAATATACTGATAAATTATAGCTTCAGTATTTAAAAGATTACAGTGTCACCACACTGACGTGATATCAAGGTATCCACTTGCTGCTCATTTCTAATTTTTAAAAAGCTTAAAATCAAAGAGTTAAAAGGTTAGTCACAGAAAAAGTTCAATTTAAAATTTTAAGACCTGTGATGTGAACTTTAATAAAGAAATGAAAAAAATGGAATTTTGTATTTAAGGCAGAAGAGATGGCAAATGTAAGGTTCAAAAAAAATAAATCTTTCTAAACATGACTTTCAATGGCTACGTCATATCCATCCTCAAGATGTTTTTGTGTATTTACCCATACCCTTATTTCTGCACAATTTCCTCATGTTTCAGAATATGGCCAATTAAAATACAATAAACTTTTAAATTTAAACATTAATGTCCCAATTAAATTCATCTGTTTAGGACCCAACTGCCTCCTATAAAGGAGATACGGATTTCAGTGTTCCCAATACATAAAGTAATCCTTCCAAAAATATTAAGCATGTTGAGAGACACTTTTTTCAAAGATGTGGACTAAATCCTCAGCTCAATAAAAGTCATAAAGGCTCAGAGAAGGTACCAAGGTAGTCCTCTGCTAAATGGAACTAGGATTTATAAGATGGTTTTTAACTGACTTAAAACTAACAATGCTACTTCCCAAAGAACCGGGCTTACTTTAAACTCTTAGAAAAAGTCACTTACAACCTGGAAATTATAAAGTTCTAAGGGGAAAATTTTGAAACCACACATCCTTTTTACCCCCTTCCTCTCTGAACGAGATAGCAGGTAGTGAAAGTCTCTGCTAGTCATACAACTTCAACACATTTCTCCCTCCTTGCTAGGAAGAGGCAAATAATAGCACAAGCGCCCTCTTCTGGTCAATATGATTTACATCAGCTTGTCCGAAGAGCATTCAGGGCTTGCTCCGTGCCCTTACTCACCCTCCCAACTATATTTTAAACTGTCCGTGAGCCAAATTAAGACGACCCTTCTATGGAGAAACCAAGCCCTAATGGAGATCAAGGAGATAGGAAGCACCAACACAAATATTTTTTTGAATAATCGTATCCAAATTTTTCAAAATAAGAGGTTTGGAAGGGATATTTAATAGAGAAATTACCAAAAAATTAACAGCATCAAAAGAGCTAAGATCATTGAAAGCTGGAGATCAATATATAGAAGCGGCGGCTGTCATCTCGAGGCAAAGGTGGTACCGTGAGTACAAGTCAAGGTGAGAAATGTCAGAATGCTTTCTCTGAATGTATTTGGTTCATATAAAGATAGCGCTTAAACTGTAAGGACTTCGCTCTCTTCTTAAAAGCATGCTGTGGGGCCTTGAGGCTCTTGAGAAGGTTACCTGGAACATGTGAAAGGCCAGCTTCTCGTTGTACTCCCATTGCTTCATGGCCTGCTCCACATCCGGTGGCACCAGGACAGGACCATCCCCCGCGCTGGAAGCCACGTGGCAGAAGTCGGAAATCTTGGCCAGCTGCTCTCGGAGGTATCTGGTAGATATTTGTGTCCACTCTGCATTAAAAACAAACGAACCTAAATTTCTAGACATGATGAATATAAGAATTAACGTTTGCTCCCCGCCTTCTGATTAGCTTAAGGATGTACATACAAAACAAACATCTATTATAGAAAAGTGGTTTTGGCATGTGCAAACATTGTACAAAAAAGCACACCCACCCCAGGAAGGCAACGTGGACGGCCCTCCACCCCCCACAGGAATGTTGGCCAGCTTTTGGGTGGAGAAGGCAGCTCTCCCCGTGTGTCTCTGTGACTCTTAACGGAGGAGTAGAGATGCCTGCACTTGAGTTATGTGCATTTCGTGATGTTCCACGTTATGCTAACAACAGCATAAAAAATTTCAAAGCCACAAGCAGGAAACAGAGGAGGTGAGCACCTCAAAAATTTCAATTCTACTCCAAAGCAATTCAAAATCCTCCAAATGCATCTCTCCAAGTTGGATTTAAAACATGCCTAATTAAGATTTGTTCCATTTTTGTCCGTCTGTAAGAGGAGTGGCATTCACCACGGGCTGGCCCATGACAGCATCCTGACCTGCACTCCCCCTCCCCACACCCGCTAAAACACCAGCACGGCTGCCTCTTGGACAACCATCTGGACCTTCAATTATTCTACCAACACATGATACCTCAGAACTCAATCAGAAAGAGTAGTGAGGAACAAAAGGTAGGAGACTGGAAAGGAAATAGAAAAGTACCATTACAAAAAAAAAAAAAAAAATCACTAAAAATATTCAAAAATGTCTGCCAGAGGGGCACAAATTAAATCAGTGTGTTGCCTTTGGCAACCATGAGGGATGTGATGCCAACTTTAGCCCATTCTGTGGATAAAAATGTAATAATTGCATGCTCACAGCCAAATTTCCCTAAGGATTAGCGAAACAGCATTTCAGAAGAAACCACCCTACTGAAACATTACCACACAATGCTATTTTCCCATTATCCTGGCAACTGGCTCTCCCACCTTATTTTAAAGGAACCAATTTTGACAAAAGTAAGAGCAAAAACCTAACATCTGTTGGGGATTCAGGGTTTTGTTTTTATTTTTTAAGTACTCTTAAAAGTACTTGACAACATTACCCAGAGAGAACTACCGTTAAGTCTTGGTCTGAACCACTTACTCCTCACTGTGTCTTTTTTAAAATCAAAATTCAAATGCACATGTTAAACTCTAGTAATAAGCCAGTGCAAAAAGATGAACAGATACTAGGTCAACATTCTGTTCCTAATATAATATTGGTCTTCAGAAAGCACCACCAATAACAGATATTATCATTAAAATTAATCTACCGCCATTAAAAACATGACAGTAAATTATCAGTGTCATCATCTTCTGGTGCCCCCTTTATGGACTAATAGTCTCATGACACTTGTTTAACAAAACAAAATGCCAACCATCAGATGGGACAAGTTTAGCTTAGCTATAATAAGCAAAAACAAAAATAACAAGGATCCAAATCCTAGCTTTTGTGTGCCAAGCCTTGCTATTAACTCACTCTCAGTATGGTACCATCCTCAATACCGCACAGAATATTTTAGCCTCAGGAGCTAAAAATAACACACACATTCACACACCCCTACTTTGTCCAGGGTATATTTTCTTAAGATTGTTTCTTAAAATATGGAAGAAATATATGTTCACTACAGAAAATGTACAATGCAGATATGAAAAGAAAAACATCTGTAATCTCCTCACTCATAATTAAATATTTTAATATTTGTCTTTTCAGGTTTTTTTTTCCTTTATATGTGCTGGAATGTTTATATAAACATATGCGTTTCTTTAAAAAAATATGCTGAATAGGACATTCCACAATCTGAATGCCTTTGGGGATTCAAATGGAATGCAAATGTAGCCCTCTTAGTAGTGTGTTTTAATTCTAACTGGCATTAAATTATATCAATCAGGGAGATTCAGAGGTCTGAGACATAAGACAGTCTAGAGAGGATTAGTTTAAAAAATTAGGATGCACACAAAATTTTTATTAAAAATTAAAAACAGAGGGGCACCTGGGTGGCTCAGTCAGTTAAGCGTCTGCCTTCGGCTCAGGTCATGGTCCCAGGGTCCTGGGATCGAGCTCCGCATCAAGTTCCCTGCTCTGCGGGAAGCCTGTTTCTCCCTTCTCCCACTCCCCCTGCTTGTGTTCCCTCTCTCGCTATGTCTCTGTCAAATAAATAAATCTTTTAAAAAAATTAAAAACAGAAAATCGCAAATGGCCACCAGTACTCTACCCCTTAAGATTATTTGGATTCACTGACCACCCCCCCCACCCCCGCTTAGTTACGGCTGAGAATGAAGCTGAGCCCTGGGGGCAGCAGTGGCAGGACCCAGGGGAGTTTCTACCAAATGCCAGTCGCTTCAGCCCCTCCCGCCAGATCCTGATTTAACTGGTCTGGAGTAAGGGGCCCAGTTTCAGGTGATGAAAAGAAAAGAGGAATCATAGGGAAGATGGTGGGGATGAGGGGAATATTCAAAGGTGGAAAAAATGCAGACCATGGTCAAGGAGGCCACTCTGCAGGTGGCGCCGCTCTACATTCAAGTAGCTCTGAGGATACAGCCACATCATTTGTAGTTCATTGATACTGAGAACTTCAGGGCCATGAAGGCAGATGATCAGAAATTTATGCACATAAACATGACTGAGAGTGGCGTCAGGGGGCCAGGACTGAAAAGAATGACTGGTCCCTTTGACAAAACGCCCCCTAGCTCCCTGAATCCTCTGGTCACTACTGCCTAACCCCCCAAGACAGAAGGGGTTTCAGACTTCATGCAGCTCAATCTAGCATTGTCTAGATCCAGGCACAGCAGGCTTATGCAAGGCCCCACAGCTAGACCTGAAGTACACCACCCGGTGTGAGATGCCCCACTCTAGTACGTGAAAACACATAAATCGATAAACACATAAAGGTGAGAACAGAGATGTGCCAAGTTACATTAAAGATGATCCTCCTGGGCCTAGAATACCTGCAGTATTAAAAAGAAAACTGGGAGGAGCCCAGTAGGGAAGTAACATCCACCCTGGGGGCAAACACAGAGCATGCCAAGTGCAGCGGGGCTCAAGGAGAAGGTACCCTGGCCAGGAGACGTGAGTAGAGAACAACACAGGGCTGCATTTAGTGATTTTGGTAGAATGAACTTCGGAATAGGATGGCCCTGGTGCAAATTCTCATTCTGCTACTCGGCTGTGTGATGTGAAAAATGGTGTCTAACTTCCGCTAAGTTTCAATTTCCTCCTCTGCAATAGCAATCAATCTCTCTCTCTCTCTCCCTCTCTCTCTCTCTCTCACACACACACACACACACACACACACACACACACACACACAGAGTTACTGTAAGGATGAGTTACTTAGCATGATGCATGCAATGCAGAAACTGATCAACATGTGGTAGCTATCATCACCACATGATCGGGATGAAGAGTTTTTTGAAAACTCTCCCGTTCGATCTTGACTGTCAGAGGACAGCGCCTGTTGTCACTGATCTTAGACCCTGCCTCTGCTGCAGCGAGCTGCCAATGCCTAACATAATGCTCTGGATAAGTATTTATGAAATCAATCCACGTCAGTTTCATGATTCCAAAACCTTCAATGGATCTGCAATCCTTCATGAATTAAGGCCAAATTCCTTAGTTAGGACTTAAAATCATTTCAAATACTACCTACCATTAAGTAGCTACAGTTGCTTTCTCTCTCTACAGTTGCTGCTCTCTCTTTCTCGGGCCTATAATGCTCTTTATCTACCATACCTTCTCTACTCGCCTGTGTTCACTTGTGAGAATTTTTCTGGACCCAATTCAAATGTCAAATCGAATATGTAGCCTTCTTTGGTCTCTGGACACCAACCCACCACCTAAAGGGGCTCTCCCTCGGATATATCACAATTTCCTCTTTCAACCTCTCTTTCATCTCCATAAAACTATGCCTTACATAGTCAACATCTAAGTATTGACTTGAATCAATACACTGTAAGATGCTCCCAAAATAACCACTAAATCAAGTCACTCCCCAATTATTCTGCCTCTCAAATCTTCCTACAAACATCTTTGCTTTCTAGTTTAAACTCATCACTGCATACCTAGCTTTCAAACACCATCTAGGAAATGCCAAATTCCCTCTCTAGCATGCTCTGTCTTTATTATAGCCAATGCAACTAGAAGCAGCTAGTCAATGCACTTACAAAGGCCCGTGCAAATAGTGAACTTTCAATTCTCTTTAATAAACTTCCAATAAATATATATGTGTGTCCTTTAATTTTGTGAGGCTCATTTTTCCCAGCCAAAGTCTTTCCTCTGATATCAAAGCAAGCGGGAACTCACTCTGTAAAATAAATTCAATAGAGATTGTTTAAAAACTTCCACCAATCCCAGAGAGTTAGGTGCACATTTTTAAGGTGATCCACTTGATAAAGAACTTTAGTCAAAGAGGACAGTCTCCTTGAAGGAGAAACCTATATCCTAGAAAATTCTTCCTAGGTACACCACTATAATAAAAATTCTTGCCTCTCCACAGGGAGCAGGCTGCTTCTCAGAACTGTAAGACGTAGAGGATTTCATCAGCCTGACTTTGGTGCAGACTGAAAGGTGGGGAGAAAACACTTCAGTGCATGCAAGACACAAGCACATTCCACCTCTAAATACACAGTAAGAATGATTGGAAGATTTTCCACCATTTTTCTCACTTTTTTTTTGGTTGTTGTTAAAATGCTTTCTTGATCAAAGGACGCCATCAATAAAGTGGAAAGACAACCTACAAATTGGAAGAAAATATTTGCAAATCATGTATCTGATAAGAGACTTGGATCTAGAATATATAAGGAACTATTACAACTTGATAATAAAAAATGGGCAAATGATCTGAACAGACATTTCTCCAAGAAGATAAACAAATGGCCAATAAGCAGATGAAAAGATGCTCAACATCATTAGCTACCAGGAAAATAGATACCACTAGGGCAGTTATAAACAAAAAGACAAATAGTAACAAGTAGCGTTGAGGATGTGTATGAACTAGAATCTTCATGTATTGCTGGTGGGAATGTAAAATGATATAGCCACTGTGGAAAACAGTTTCACATTTCTTCAAAAAGTTAAACGTAAGGGCGCCTGGGTGGCTCAGTCGGTTAAGTGTCTGCCTTCGGCTCAGGTCATGATCCCAGGGTCCTGGGATCAAGTCCCACATCAGGCTCCCTGCTCTTCGGGAGGCCTGCTTCTCCCTCTCCCTTTGTCCCTCCCCCTGCTCTCACTCTCTCTCTCAAAAAAATAAAATCCTTAAAAAAAAAAAGTTAAACATAGAGTTACCATAAAACCCATCAATTCCACAACTAGTTATATTCCCAAAAGAAATGAAAGCACATGTCCACACAAAGATTTATAAACCAATGTTCATAGCAGCATGATTCACAATAGCCAAAAAGTGAAAGCAATCCAAATGCCCATCAACTGGTGAATGGATAAATAAAATACGTTATATGTACACAATGGAATACCATTTGGTCATGAGAAGAAATGAATGGAACGACTGACACATACTACAGCATGGATGAACCCTGAAAACATTATGCTAACTGCAAGAAGGCAGCTTCAAAGGACCACGTATTTATATGAAATGTTGAGAACAGGCAAATCTAGATTTACATTACCTAAAGCAGAGGGGAAGTTAGGGTAAATGGGGAGCAACTAGTAATGGGTACAGGATTTAAGGGTAATAAAAATGTTCTAAAATGTGGCCATGGCAAGAGTACACAATAGGAGGGGCACCTGGATGGCTCAGATGGTTAAGCACCTGCTTTCAGCCCAGGTCATGATCCCAGGGTCCTAGGATCGAGCCCTGTGTGGGGCTCCCTGCTCAGTGGGGAGCCTGCTTCTCCCTCTCTCTCTGCCTGCCACTCCCCCTGCTTGTGCTCTGTCAAAAAAAAAAAAAAAATTTAAAAAAAAAAAAAAAAAAAGGAGTACACAACAGGGAAAAGATAATCTCTTCAATAAATGATCTGGTAAAACTGGACAGCTACATGCAAAAGTATGAAACTGGAACACTTCTAACACCACACACAAAATAAACTCAAAATGGATTAAAGACCTAAACATGAGACCTAAAACCATAAAACTCTTAGAAGAGAACACAGGCAGTAATCTCTTTGACATCGGCTATAGCAACATTTTTTTTTAGATAGGTTCCCCGAGGCAAGGGAAACAAAAGCAAAAATAAACTATTGGGACTTCATCAAAATAAAAAGCTTCTGCACAGCAAAGGAAACCATCAACAAATCAAAAAGACAACCTATGGAATGGGAGAAGATATTAGCAAGTGACATATCTGATAAAGGGGTAGTATCCAAAAGAAACAAAAAACTTACACAACTCAACAGCAAAAAAAAAAATCTGATTTAAAAATGGGCAGAGAATATAAATAGACATTTCTCAAGAAGACATACAGATGATCAACAGACACATGAAAAGATGCTCAGCATCACTCATACTCAGGGAAATGCAAATCAAAACCACAATGAGCCATCACTTCACACCTGTCAGAATGGCTAGAATCAAAAACACAAGAAACAACAAGTGTTAGCAAGGATGTGGAGAAAAAGGAACCCTCTTGCTCTACTGGTGGGAATATAAATTGATGCAGCCACCGTGGAAAACAGTGTGGAGGTTCCTCAAAACATTAAAAATAGAATTACCCTACGATCCAGTAATTCCACCCCTGGGTACTTACCCAACAACTACAAAAACACTAATTTGAAAAGATATATGCACCCCTATGTTTATTGCAGCACTAGTCACAAATTCTGGAAGCAACCCAAGTGTCCACCAAGAGATGAATGGATAAAGATGTTGTGTAAATATATACAATAGATATTACCCAGCTGTAAAAACGGATGAGATCTTGCCATCTGCAACACGGATGGACTTAGAGGGTAGTGTGGGAAAGCGAAGTAAGACTGAGAAAGACAAATACCTTATGATTTCACACGTGTGAAATCTTGAAAAACAAATGAATTAACAAAAAGCAGAATCAGACCTATAAATGCAGAGAACAAAATGATGGCTGCCAGAGGGAAGGGCTGGGGGGTGGGCAGAATGGGAGAAGGAGCATGGGAGGTACGGGCTTCCAGTTACGGAATGAGTAAGTCATGGGAATAAAAGGTACAGCATAGGGAATACAGTCAGTGATATTATCATAGCAACATACAGTGACAGATGGTAGCTGTGGTGAGCAGAAGGTATACAGATGTTGAATCACTATGTTGTACACCTGAAACCAACGTAACACTGTATGTCAACTATACTCAAAAAAAATTTTTTTAAGACTTTTTTTTTTTTTTAAAGATTTTTATTTATTTATTTGACAGAGAGAGAGATAGCGAGAGCAGGAACACAAGCAGGGGGAGTGGGAGAGGGAGAGGGAGAAGCAGGCTTCCTGCCGAGCAAGGAGCCCGATGCGGGACTCGATCCCAGGACCCTGGGATCATGACCTGAGCCGAAGGCAGACGCTTAACGACTGAGCCACCCAGGCACCCAATTTTTTAAGACTTTAATTTTTAAGTAATCCCTACACCCAATATGGGGCTCGAACTTACAACCCCAAGTTCAAGAATCTCATGCTCCACCGACTGAGCAAGCCAAACACCCCCAAATAAAAATTTAATAAAAATTTAAAAATAAAATAGGGCCATGGTTTCACAACTCTGTGAACACACTAACCACTAACATACACTTTAAGTGACTTGTAAAGTATATTAATATCTCAATACAGTTGTTACATAATTTTTTTTATATTTTTATATAATTTTTTAAATGTTTTCTTCAAATACTTTACTATCAGTAAGAAATCACCTGCATTTCATGAAGTAAAAGACTATCCCACACTGATAAAAAGTAATCCACTGCAAGATGATATGATTTTGAGGGGGTCGGAACAGGGAGGAGGAAAAGGGGCAGAAATAAAAGTGTCCATGTGTTAATGGTTAAACCTGGGGTGAACAGTAATAGGGACTTAATTCTTCTGAATCTGTATATGTTTGAAACTTCCATAATAAAAGGCTTTAAAAAGTTAGTCAGTTGTATCCTATAAAATGATTCACAGAAAACCTGAAATTCCCTATTCAGCCACTATTCACTTGGGGGAATGGGGGGGGGGGAATCAGCATGCTGATTGGCAGCCTGGATAAAGAAGAGCCCAAATGAAACCCGCTGTCTCAGTGCGACATGAGATTGACAGAGTCAGCCCAATGGCTGGAATGTTGTGTTCTGCTGAATGGTCAGTTGGTGAAATCAGGCCCTCTGGCTGGAGAGCAGGAAAAACGGGGGGGTGGGGGGGGATGGCAGCGGGGGAGAGACCGTAGAAATGCTGTGGTGATAAAGTATGACATTTTTTCACGCTTTAAAAAAGTTCTCCTCTAACACAGAATTACCTGTAGAATACTGGTGTTTCGTGGCAAATACCCAATACCTGTTTTTGTCTGGATGAGTAATTTTACTGTTATTTTTAAGAAGCTATTTCTCTCTGGTTTTATTTACTGAGCGATGATATTAAGTACTCTTAACTGTAAGAACAAGGTGACTAGTCAAGATAGAATAAAACCATTTAGCTGCAAACATTAAATGCCGACCCTGGGCCAGAAGCTCCCCTTGGGGTCTGAGGCTACAAACAGTGAAGAGAAAGCAGCCCTGACCTGGGGCAATTCATCCTTGAGTCGGGGAGATACACAGGGACACAGAGATTGACAGCAGTGAGATTAAGCGCTCCGACACACCATGGGACACAGGTGAGGAAGCAAGTGGACACTGTAGCCAAGTCTTGAGGGACGGTTCAAAGGAGTTCCACACACACAAACGGCAGTGTGCAACGTGCCAGGTAATGAGGGCGCCAGAAAGGCAGAGGGAGAAAGGGCCGGTGAGGCTAGGTAGGTGGCCCAGGCCTGAGGTCCTCAAGCGCTAGTGCATGAAATGACCACCAGAGGGCGCTGGTTAAACACACAGCTATAGGTCCGACTCCAGAGATTGCAACCCCTGAAGTCTGCATTAATAACCGGCAGCCCAGATGACTCTGACCCTGGCAGTGACAAGCTATGGAGTTTGGTCTTTCATCACAAATGATTAAAAGCTGCTGAAGGATTTTAAGCAAAGGAATGATAAGATCAGATACGTAAATTAAGACCCTCTTAGATAGTTGTAAGGGAGACAAAATAAAAGAGGACTATGAAGTTCAGTAGGGAGATGAGCAAGGAGGGAACAAAGAAGAGGCAGGTAAAATGGTAACCAACCTGATACCGGAGAGAAGGAAAGAGAGGGGCAAGGCAGCTTCTGGATTTCTCAGCGGGGTGGTTGAGCCGATCCTGGTGCCATCGACTGAGATGTGAAATTGGGAGACTGAGCAGGGGAAGGGGCTAACTTCAGTCTGTTTTTATTAACTTTTTAATTCAACTTTGTACAGTTTTAACAAATATTACACAAAGATCTGACGTATCCTTTACCCACCTTCCCCAGATGCTAACATCTTGCAAAACTACAGTACAATATCACAACCAGGATACTGGCACAATCCATTGATCTTACCGGGGTTTCTGAGTTCAACCCTTGAATTTTAGGTGTCAGAGAGGTGTCATGGGAAAACATGTCCAAGGGGTGGATACACAGGTCTGACACTCAGAAAAAGGGTCAGGGTAAAGACACAGGTATGGGGACAGTTATCTTCTGTGATTTCAATGCCTTAAAGAATGTGATTATGACAACAGAAGTACCCACAGACACAGGGATAGGTAGGTTTATTCTGCACAGTTGGGGTACTGGTTGTGCCCTCACTGGATACCCAACCCGCCCCGTCTAAGCCCCCAGCATATGTTAACTCGCTTGGTGGTGGTGAAGAACATAGGCTATGAAGTCAGATGACATGGTTCCTGTCCCGGCCCCAGTCACTTGCCAGTTTGGGGATCTTGAGCAAGTCACTCAATCTCCAGGTGCCTCGGTTACTTGTCTATAACACAGGGCTGATAAGTGTACTGAGACTATAGGGTTATTTTGAGAATTAAGTGAGCTATATAACATGCTTAGAACTGTGGTGCATGCCCAGGAGAAAGCAAACATACATGATTCCCAGGCCCAGGCAGGCAGGAGCCCACACATAGGAAGGAAGTCACCTTAGGTGAAAGTAGGATCTCACTGGCCGAGGCAAAGAAGACAGGTAAGGAGGATTGGCTGCTGTGGAAAAGTCTATGGGTGTCAGTCAGGGTGGGAGTGAGCTAAAGGAAAATGGACAGAACTTCCTTCCTCTCTGAAGTTCAAGGAAGGATGGGCAATACTCCAAAAAAGATAAGGACCATTACAAGGCAATATATAAATAACTGCACAGTTGTGTGACAGACAGTTAATGCTTAGGGATTTCAGGGTAAAAAGAGACCAGACTGGCCAACAAAGGAAATGGGTGGCAAGGTCTCGGGCAGGGAAAGGAGGAAGAGGGGCTGACAGGGGAGGGCTGGTAGGAGCAAGAATTGCATCCCTAGGAAGCAAGTCAACTCCTAACCACGCCTTTCTTCATCGTAGGTGCTGGGGAGTATCTCATACCTGAGAAGAGCATTTGACACCTTCCTTGGTTTGGCCCTCTGGCTGTCAAGTCTCCAGTTTGTTTCCATGCTGATGTATACAATGCTAACTGTTGCATTTAGGGATTTTTCCAGTGGTCCTTTTTCCCTATCAGCCCCATACCAGCATCTGAAGCCAAGGCTCTTGGCGACCACAGAATCCAATTTTAGCCCCTAGAATAAGACTTTCTTATTCAACACATCAATCACCCCACTAACTTCTCGGCACAAGGACAGCTTCAGGGGTTTCCTCCTAACAGACGGGCACATACAAAACGTCTGCCCCAACAGGCTCAACTCCTTCTCAGGGGCATGAGAGAGCTGTCTGAAATTAATGCTGTGATTATCATACAGTAGGTTTCGCGAAGCTTTTCAGATTCCTGCATATACCTGAATGAGTAGCGGCCTTGGCCATGGTGAGATATTCCTAACATGGAGTAACAGGCACATTATTTTTACAAGTATTAAACTGGTGCATTTAATTAACCCCTTAAGACAGGTCCCCACAGCCTTACACATCTGAGACCAAGCCTGGAGTTTTATTGCCCCAGGGGAGGAAAGCTACAGCAACACAACGGACTCCGTGAGGAAACCACAGCTATGCTTCCCTACGTAGAGAACATACCTCTGTGCACAACTAAAGCTTCACGCGTAAAGGGATGGCTCCCCAAGGACCTGGGTGGGAGGAGAAAAGGAGGTGACTGGAGAAAGATGTTCACTGCCAACACAGTGGAGGCATCAGAACTACTTAAATTATTACACAGGACATTTCATTATCATCACTCCACTCCCAGCTTCTGCTAACAAGGAAGTGGTGGAAAGCCCTGATCATTTACGGAGCAAGATAAACTACATTTTCTTTGTGCACTTTGCATTGGAATTTAGTTCCATGATCAGCTTGGCTGGAGTCAAGTCTCTGCAGTAAAAGCACCACGTTGACTACTTAAGTCTTAAATGCAGTTGCCGTGAAGTCTGTACTTCTGAACAAGCTTTAGACAGGTGAGAGTCTTTCATTAGAGCACAAATACAAAAACTACAGACATCATATTGCCAAATAACCATGTAAAGTACCTCTAGACCAAAAAGCTCTAAAACATAAATATGCTTACACATGGCACAGACCAAGCAGACCCAACCCCATTATCCTCTCCTCCAGAACTCACCTGGTCTTATTTTTCTGGAGACCAAAGACTGATGCATGATATATTCATTTAACAAAATCTATTCACTTTAGCTGTGTTACTTTCACAAAGACATTCCAACGGGTAATTTACTGACCCTGGACTTAAATGTTTTCTATCCTGTCAATATATTCCAGATATCCCTTCATCCCAGATAATGGTGAGCTGAAACGAATTTAGAGCCACTTGATTCCAGGGATTTCATTTGAAAGACTATATATACTTCATCTCAAAATGACTCTGAAACTTAATGTCTTAAAAAAAAAAAAAAAAGAGAGAGAGAGAGAAAGAAAGGAAAGAAAAGAGCATTTCTATTCATTATGGAATTAACATTCCAGTGCGGATTGCAAAACACAAAAAGATCTAGCTTTCGTAAGTCATTACAAAGTTAGTAGTCTGGAACACTTTAAAAGAACAGGGCCACTATATGCCCAGTATGGAACAGGCACCGATTTTCTTAAAGGAACATAAGAACATACATTAAGGACATACATACAAATATATTTCAGAAGATACACAAGCAACTAGTAACAATTCCCTTGGAAGTGTTTGATGCGACAGCTGGGAAACAGTGTGGGGAACAACAGTGCTGTGAGAGACTTTACTATCCTCTTTGAATACTGTGTCTTATGGATAAGCTACTAAAAAAAAAAAATTTTCATTTCACACAAGCTGTTTTTTCTTAAAATTCCATTATGCTTTAAGCAATCAACCTGCAAGATGCACAACAAATAAAAACTCATTAAACGATGAGCCTTCTGAAGCACCTTCACACCTCACCCCAACACCACTCCGCACCCCAGCTCCACAGTCACCCCTCAATCCATATGAGCAGGTTGGAAATTCTGTAAAGCAAACAAGACCCAGAACCAGAAGTCCAGGATAGAATTCCTAGTTTTCCCACTTGCCCTGGATTTTCTTACCCTAATTTGTAAGCTGAAGATACCCAACTACCTGGGAAGATTTCATGAGGAGTGCCCCAAATGAAAATACAGGTTATCAGTCTGTAAACTACAAAAACTTCTAAAAGATATTTTTGTTGCATAATACATTCTAACATGCATGTACATTGTAAATGTACATGCATGAACCAATAGCTATGAAGAACAAAGAACTACAATATTAATTAAACTGGGATTCTGATTAGCATTTTCTCATAGAAGATGATTAGTTATTTCAAGCAGGAATCAGTATCAAAACTGACTAGAAAACAGAGAAACTGCTGAGTGGCAATGGGTTCTTAACAGTAAATCCAAGACTAGGTAATTCCCCCAAACCAACAAAACCAAAAGAAATGACAGCAGAAAAGATGAAGCAAATACAGTACACAGATCTAGAAACCTAACTTGTTTGCTCCCAGCTTGCCAGGAAGGAAGACAATTATCTAAGACCAAGAAATACATTTGAAGACGCAATAAAAAACAAAAACTTTCCTAATTTTTACTTAGAAGGCTAGACTTCTTTAAAGCCCGGCTCATATTTCACTCCTTCAGAAAACTTTCCCTAATTTTTCATCTCCCATCATTTCCTATATGATTACAGGTAATTATGTACTGCCGATTGCTCTCTGCTTTAGGGATGCATCTTTTTTTTTTTAAGATTTTATTTATTTATTTGACAGAGAGATAGAGAGAGAGCACAGATAGGCAGAGTGGCAGGCAGAGGGAGAAGCAGGCTCTCTGCTGAGCAGAGAGCCCAATGTGGGGCTCGATCACAGGGCCCTGGGATCATGAGCTGAGCCGAAGGCAGACGCTTAACCGACTGAGCCACTCAGGCACCCCTAGGGATGCATCTTCTCTCCACAAAAAAATTACAGCCCCTTAAAGGCAGACAGCACAGCCCCCATTTGGTTAAAATTCTCCACAGCATCTACCCCAATGCATAAAATCTTAATAAATCTTTTTCTTATTGAAGTGAAATATAAATTTTCTGAGTGCATTTTTCTAAGAAACTCAAAAGGATTCATGGGCAGACATTACCTTTAATTTCATCAAAAACTTAATGATCATACACACACACACACACACACAAACACACAAACCACCAGGACCACTATCACACACTAGCATCCGAACTTGAAACAAGCTGTAACACTTTACTTTGGAAAAAGCTGACATAGGTTTGCACAGAGCGAAGATAAATAATGCAGAGTTACACTGCAGCATATTAAACTTGATTAGAACTTTTTAAAGTAAACATAAAAATCAAAAATTAACAAAAAGAGTTTAATGTTAAAGATGAATTGGAAGTAAGAATATAAACTCCAGGGGTGCCTGGGTGGCTCAGTCATTAAGCATCTGCCTTCAGCTCAGGTCATGATCCCAGGGTCCTGGGATCCAGCCCCGCATCGGGCTCCCTGCTCAGCGGGGAGCCTGCTTCTCCCTCTCCCACTCCCCCTGCTTGTGTTCCCTCTCTCGCTGTCTCTCTTTCTGTCAAATAAATAAATAAAATCTTTAAAAAGAAAAAAAAAAGAATATAAACTCCAGGGGTGCCTGGGTGGCTCAGTCGTTAAGCATCTGCCTTCAGCTCAGGTCATGATCCCAGGGTCCTGGGATCGAGTCCCACATCGGGCTCCCTGCTCGGCGAGGAGCCTGCTTCTCTCTCTCTCCCACTCCCCCTGCTTGTGTTCCCTCTCTCGCTGTGTCTCTCTCTGTCAAATAAATAAATAAAATCTTTAAAAAGAAAAAAAAAAGAATATAAACTCCAGGGGGGCCTGGGGGCTCAGTCATTAAGCGTCTGCCTTCGACTCAGGTCATGGTCCCGGGGTCCTGGGATCGAGCCCCGCATCGGGCTCCCTGCTGCTCCGCGGGAGGCCTGCTTCTCCCTCTCCCACTCCCCCTGCTTGTGTTCCCTCTCTCGCTGTCTCTCTCTCTGTCAAATAAATAAATAAAATCTTTAAAAAGAAAAAAAAAGAATATAAACTCCAAAACGTATGCACAACATACACAGATATGTATGTCTCCATCCATCCATTGACAGAGCTTAGATGCCATACATTCTAGTACCGATGAGCACCTTCAGCATCCAGATCTTGCCTTCTAAATACTGTTTCCCCATTAGAAAGAAGTACAGCTCCTTGGAGAAATAACTGTCTGCAGATCTGAGGCAGAAAAAGTATAAGATGACCTGGGACGTCTTTCTGTGCCAAAAAACAAGATAGTGTTCTAAGACAAAAAGGTGTCATGTCAAAAAGGATACAAAAAGCTTGAAACTTCTTCCACTGGCCAAATTTTTGGACAATCTGAACACTAAAATGAAGAATGAGTGTAACTGGCTGTAAAATACTGAACGAATAAAAAGCCATGAGTCCATCACAACGACCAAAGGTAATTTTTTTAAATAAGAAAAAAAATAGAGAAACTGGTTTACCACCACTAACCATGTAATTACAGCAATTCTTACTCTGAAGATTGATAGTCAAAGGAAAGGAATTTAACATTTACTCTGCATTTTTTATAAAGAATTACAATTACCACAGTTGATGAGAGAAAGCTCACTGTTATGTGAGAATGCCAACATCTAGCCGTCCCCCCCAAAAAATTATTTGGGGCTTGATTCATCAACAGATGCTAAAACTTTTAGGTGAATTACTGGGGAACAGGATAGTGGCAGGTGCCAAAGTCATAGCCCACATGCCCCAATCCTTGCAGTACAGAATTTTTTATCCAGGTAGCCAGAGCTACCCCACCAATTAAAACCTACTTTTCAGGCCTATGTATAGCATAAATTTAAATTACACTTATACAAGCACTTCTGTCCAATCTTCAGGGTTATTGTCACAGTAAGCAAAGCAGATAGCTCTTTTATGACAAATGAGATCCGAGGAACACCGTAAAGATGTGGAGGCAATTTTGACTTGAAACTAAAAGCTTGTCCCTAGAGTCAAAAAAGTTAGGGGATGCCTGGGTGGCTCAGTCGGTTAAGCGGCTGCCTTCGGCTCAGGTCATGATCCCAGGGTCCTGGGATCGAGTCCCACATCGGGCTCCTTGCTCGGCGGGGAGCCTGCTTCTCCCTCTGCCTGCCTCTCCCCCTGCTTGTGTTCTGTCTCTCTGACAAATAAATAAATAAATAAAATCTTTAAAAAAAAAAAGTTAGTACCGCAGTCTTCAGGGACCCAAAGTGTAAGTAAGCTGGTTGGCTTAGATAAGAAACCAGACTGTTTTGCAGCCCAAATGGCTCAGTGAATATGTCACAAATTAATTACCCAGTGTGCAAGAAGGGTAGCTACTTCTTCCCTGTGTTTTGGGGGCGATCAGGATAGTGGTTCCGAGAGGACAGTCAACCAAGAAAAGTCTCTCCTCCATCACAAATGCCTGAGCCAGCAAAACCTCAGGGGTACAGGGGAGACAACTGGGGGTAAACAGAGCAGCTCCCTGGGGAGTTTAACCACGAAGCATTTTAAGCTTTTTCTAATTTATCTGTAGCCCCCAAAAAGCTTTCATGCCCATGATATGTCTTGTCACTTTTCACCATATTGAACACCCAACAATTCCTAGCCAAAATTAGAGCTGTTCCTCTTGCAAGCAATTTCATCTTTCTCCAGTTTCTACAGCACCCTGGACTTTGCTATTCTCTGCCTGTACCCCATGGCACCCATAAGAATAAGGGTTCTGATTCCTCTGATGCTGCCCACAACCCTGAAATCCTGCAGCCTGTTCCCTGCCAGCACCTTTCTTCCCAGTGATGCTTCTTGCCTCCAAGGGGCCCAGACCCACACCACCACTTCCCCCTAGCAACCACCGCGTCACAGCAAGGAGGAAAGACCAAATACCTAGTGAGTCCAGCTTCATCTGTACTGGCAGTTACTTTTTTTTTTTTTTTTTAAGATTTATTTGAAAGAGAGAGAGTGCTTGAGCACGGCGGGGAGGGGCAGAGGGAGAGAAAGTCTCAAGCAGACTCGGCTGAGCGCAGAGCCTGATCTCTTGACCCAAGCTGAAACCAAGAGTCAGATGCTTCACCAAGTGCACCCCCCAGGAGCCCCAGCAGTTACTTAACTTCTAAGGCTCAGGTCTCTCGTATTCAAAATGGAATAACAGAACCCACAGAGCAAGCTTATTATGATTACAGATCGTGCCTGTAAACTTCTCAGCACAATACACAAAATAACAAGTACTGGCTAGCAATTGTAGCAACTAGTTAGAGTCTACATTTACTGCCCATTTACTATGTGGTGCCAGGAACTGTTCTAAACCCTTAGAAACCTGATTCATTTCATCCCTAGAAGGTACCGCCAATTATAATTATCCCCATATTATAGACAAGAAACTTAGGATAAGTGTTATAACAATAATAGTACTAAGAAGTCCTTTCCTGGCTGCCCACCATCCCCCAGACAGAACCCATGGACCCCTTAGCACACAAGGCTCCTCACAGCCTTTTATCACCACCCCACCGATAACTAATGCATGAGATGAGAAAAATCCTGGCAGTTCCACAAGTCCAACTCTTCGATGACCCTGTTTCTATGCAGACACCATCTTTTCGCCAGAAGTGCCCTTCCCTGCACAACATCCCCCAACTCTGTCAAAACACCTCTTCTTTCAAAACGGTATTCAAACGTCACTTGCTCTGTGGATCTCCATGGGCTTCCTGTCCTTGGGACTCCGTCTGCAGTTAATTCATTTCACGATTAGCTCTTCCTTCCTTTTCTGATACTTGGGATTGTTTGGCTATATGCCCCACCCCCAAGCGTGAACACCTAGAGGACAGTGACTACATTCTCTGTCTGTCCCCACTGACCAGCAGTGTCTGGCACAGGCTTCCAAACCTACTTTGGACATGTACGCTGAGGGGCTTTGTGCACCCACCTGCACATTGATACCCTCATCTGTGAAATGGGAATAAAGTATCTCTCTCACAGAGTATCTGAATAAATCAGAAAATAAAACATACAAGGAATCTAGGAAACGGTTACTAAGAAATGGGGGATGTGGTATCACGGTACACCACAGGAATCCTGGGAAACGTGGGGAGCAATGGACTGTTCTCACACGAGCCAACAGGAAACCCAGCTATGGGGTCCAACAGCAAAGGGATGAGGTATGCCCACGGATGAAAAGCTCCCTCAAGTAATGGAGATCATGTTCACAGCACACATCCAGAGCTGATCCAATCTAAGACTGGAGAAGCACCATGTTCCTGCTTCCTACAGTGAGGGGCATTCCAGAATTGCTCAAGAAATGCTAACTGCTACCGTGACAGCAAACATGGTAGTAAGCTCCACAGTTATAATCAGTTGGCTTAGCAACAACAGGACTCCTCACAGGGAACTTTCCTACAAATAAATGTACAAAGTCTGCGTTATTTACTCTACAGTCGTATATCCTAATCTGTTTAAACACTTCCCTTCATTTCCTAACTCTAAGTTTTACTTTTTCATTTTTAAGTATTAGCTAGCCCATTTTAAATGCTCTTCTCTGGGGAGATCAAAATATCTTAAGACAACTAAACAACCTTGTTTTAAAAACAAAACTTCACTCAACTCTAAAATATATCTGAAACCCACTATACGTTATATGTGGGGGGTTCTCTCCCTTGAGTCTATAACACTCACCTATTGGATAGCATTTTGCAAACATCTTCTCCACCTGTAACATCTTATTTTTGGGGTATCATAAGGACTGAGAATTATAACCCCTTCCTCTCAGCTGCCCTAATTTCACCTCTACTTTAAAATCTCTGCCCTGGTGTTACGATTTGTCCAAGGCAAGTATTTCTTTACCTGCCTTGAAATGACACGGGAAACCTCACCTAGAAACCTAAGGCCTCTCTCACCTTTCTCACTTTGGGGTACACACTTTACTGGGGAGGTCTTTGCCTGCTGCAAGCTCCCCAGGGCAGCATTTATATGGATTTAATAACCCATTTAATCCACAGTTTAGATCTATAACTCTCTGCATAATGACAGTGACAATCTCTGTGTTGCTACATTTAAAGAATTTACACAACGGGGCCTGCTCCCTTGTTGCTGTTAGCCCACTTAACTTTAGGAAAAACTCTTCAATAAAATCAAACAGCAGTGCTTTATAGCTCTGTTCCAACACTGAATGTGGGAACTGAAAATAAAACATATGTTTCTATTACAAAGGAATAAAGGCCATTTCTACCGAAAACACTTTACCAGTCCTAAGAACAATCATCAAGACAACAGAGGTCATAAAACCACTGCCAGGAAAAGGTGACACTTGATAGTCAATCTTGCCCCAAATGTGCTGAATAATTCTTTTCACTATCAAAGCCAGAACACGGAACCTATTACTGCAAGTTAATCTTCTGAAGTGTATGCAATTTAATCCAATTCAACACATATATATGTGTGTGTGTGTAGTTGCTTGGCTGTATAGCTTGCTTGGAGTGTGAAACTTGCTACCTTATGGCTAGGTCTACACAGCCAAATGCTTCCAAATGCACTGTATAATTTGCTTAAAGAAGCGGAAGAAAGTGCTGAAGACAAAGCAGAGAGTGAGAGGTAGCAGGTGTAACAGGGTGATAGAAAACCAAGATCAGATCACTGAAACCATGCGCTCTCTGCAGATAGTAAAAACAGTACGCTACATGTGCATTTTAAAACACATGTAAGAATACAGAGAAATGAATTAGATATCTACATAGTTAAATTAGCTATTAACTACAAAGGGTAAAACAGTGAGTTTGTAGTGAAGAAACGTGGGAGGCACCACCTTACCCAAAAGATCAAAGTTATCACCACCAGTATTGGGACAACGTAATATGATGTCCTGAGAGGCTTACAGCATCGCTTCCATGGCATTCCTACCAAAAGTACATAACCTGAATCTAGTCATGAGGAAATGAACAAATGCAAAGCAAGGGATATCTTACAAAATAGCTGGTCTATCCCCTCTAAAAATATCAAGGAAAAAAAAAAAGGCCGAAGAACTGTTCTTGATTAAAAGAAGACTAAAAAGACATGAAATTAAAGGCAACATGGATTGGAATGGATCAAGGTTGAGAAGACTGCTGTTTGGAGAGACTAAGGATTCTGCTTTAAGTTAACAGTCACTTAGTAGCAGAGCTGGGATGAGTAAAGCCCAAGCTCCTTCTGATTTGCTAGACCTAAGAGGTTAGGGGGTCAAGTCCCAAAATTCATGCATTTTTAAAAATATTTTTATTTTTAGCTTTAAGCATTTTTTAGGTCAAAGTTTTTATACTCTACCATGAAAAATGGTATATCAGGCACTTGATCTTCATGGATTTGACATTCACACTTAGAAATACATATGAATGGGGTGCCTGGGTGGCTCCGTCATTAGGCATCTGCCTTCGGCTCAGGTCATGATCTCAGGGTCCTGGGATCAAGCCCTGCATCGGGCTCCCTGCTCAGCGGGAAGCCTGCTTCTCCCTCTCCTATTCCCCCTGTGTTCCCTCTCACTGTGTCTCTCTCTGTCAAATAAATAAAATCTTAAAAAAAAAAAAAAAAAGAAAGAAATACACATGAATAGAGGCACTTGGGTGGCTCAGTCAGTTAAGCGACCAACTCTTGCTTTCAGCTCAGGTCATGATCTCAGGGTCATGGAATCAAGCCCTGTGTTGGGGCTCCACACTGGTTATGGAGCCTGCTTAGTATTCTCTCTCCCCCTCTGTACCCACTCCACCCCCCAGTTGTGCTCTCTCTTATTTATAAAAAAAAAAAAAAGAAAGAAAAAGAAAAAAACACATGGATAATCATAAAGACCAATGAGTTGTAATACTCTATAAACAGTCAAAAAACAGATTCACCTGTGTTATGTGTCTTATGAAAGAAGAGAAAACACAGCTAGTAGGTGAACTTAATCAACCATCTGTTATGGGTGTGCAAATAATAAAAATTTTAGCTCTGGGGGAAAAGTAGAAAATAATCCCCCTCCCAACCAACTGGTTACACTAGTAAAAAAATTAATGGTAAAAATAATGAATGCAGGAAGTCTCTGATGTTCTAAGCTAAAAACTGGAGCTAGGCTTCCTTCCATTTGGTAGAGGAAATCATATGGTTCTGGTGATACAGTCCTATCTCAGATTCCTAAAAATTCTACCTACATGTTCTTTGCAAATGATGAGGGTCTATCAGACTTCTTTTTGTCCTAAAATTATATTTCACTGGGCAGAATCATTCCTGTATGATCACCTTCTCCCCTTTCTTATAACAGTTAAAATCAGATTAAACTGAACATCAAGGAAAACACTGACAGAACAAGTTACAAAACCATGAAAAGAACCTAAGAAAAGGAGGCGTAGTCTATATAGTTGTGATGCTACAAGTTTCAAGGATTATGAACTGGGACAAATACACACACGCTTCAGGCCTCATTCATTTATCTTAAAAATTACTGAGCACCTCTGTATGCCAGGTACTCTCCTAGGAGATTTAGTACGGAACAAATCTGACAAAGTTTCTCACAGAGAAATGTTATAGTCGGGAGTGAGTGTACATTAAGTAACCAATAAATTAAGATATAACATGGTAGGTTATATCTTACTCTTATATCATACTAAGAGTTATGAAGAAAAATAAGGCAGGACAAGACGACAGAGCGACAGAGAGGACATTCTGGCTGGAGTGATCTGAGAAGGCTTCTCGTAGTAAGTGCCATCTGAGCTAACATGCGGTGCGTGGAGGCGGCAGGCCACATGGATGTCTCAAGGCTGGAAGGAGAGGCCGCCGTGTGTGCCGACTGCTCGTGCTGGTGGAGGGGCACACCTGAGCGAGGAGTGGCTGCCAGGTGAGGATTCTGAGCATAAGAGTGTGGCATGAGTTAGGTTCTAGCAAGAGCATGCTGGCCACAGAGCAGAAGGCTGTCATTAGAGAAGAAGAAAAACAAGCTCAGCTAGAGGCCAGTCCAACAACATGGGCAAAGGTGGAGGTGGTGGTTCAAACCAGAGGACTAGCAGCAGTGGGAGGAGGAAGACCTTCTCGGACTGGGATTCGATTTTCAAAGTAAAGCTGACAGGATTGCTGAGGGGCTGAACGTAGAATTTTGAGAGAAAGATATAAAGCCAGAATGACAATAGGGCTTCTACCCTTATCCTCCCAGGGACTACATACAACATTTAGTAAGAAGACAGAAGAAAGAAGGAGCAAGGTTAGGGATGGTGAGAAATCAAGACTTTGGTTGTATATACTAGGTTTCAGATGATGCCCATTAGTCATCAAAGTAGAGTAGCTAGTGTAAGCAACTAGATATCCAGACTCTGGAGAGAAGTATTGATAAACGCTCTCGCTCTCTCGCCCATGCTTGCTCTCTTGCGCTCTCGAGGCATGGGCACGCACACGCACGCGCTCTCTCTCTCCATATACATATGTATATATATATATATATATGAATCACATATACGTGTTTTTGTGTATGAAGAGAAGTTCAAAAAGGAAATTAAGAAGAAGAGCAAAGAGAAACTTGACCATTTATTGTATCTACTTTGACACTATCTGCAAATATTCTAGTAAGAATGTAGAGCTTCTGTGATTTAAAAAGGGGGCATTTCTTTCGTCTCCCCCTATGAAAAAATTAGCTGGTGAAAACAATCTGAAGTATAGAGTTAACAAGACTGCTACCAAAACAGCACTCAGAGATAACCACTGTTCACTTTGTAGATACTTTTCCCTATACATTTAAATACATACACAATACAGTTTTGTTTTGTTTTGAAGGACAGTTCACCTTTGTTTTAGCAAACCTGAACTCAAAAGGTGGCAGCCATGGAATCCGGCCATGTTTTCAGTTTTGTTTTGATTAACTTGCCATGCTTTTAGAGTGGGCTCCACTGTCCAGTTCGCCAGGACCACCTACCACTCCCAGCCACCTCACAGCCTGACTCACTTATTTAGGACGCTGCCTGGCATCTGAGGACATTTGCACTTTCTGCCCTGCTTCTCAGAGCTTTGTAGCTGGGGTCTCCCTTATGAAATCATAAGCACGCTTCCACTTCATAAGGAATTATTTGTAAACCTAATCTTTAAGTGGACATCTTTACGTGTAATTCTCTGTGCATATTTCTAATGGAGAATCCAGTCTTTTATTAAGCATGTTTTAGCACCACCTCAAGGAGTCACTGTCTAGCCACCAAAAGAGTGAAGACGGACTAAAACCAGTTTACCTTCAGTTCTTTCAACAAATACCTACCATGATCATGGGCCAGTGCATGTGGGAGGGAGGGATAAGAGACACAGCACTTTTTAAAGGTAATTTCAGATAGTGAAACATGCTGTGAATAAAATAAGAATACCTGAGAATATAAATGGGCGGAAGTGGGGGAAAGAGGAATATTATTTAGGTAGGTGGCTGGAGAAAACCTCCTGAGGAAATGGCCCTCGAGCCAAAGGCTCTGAGAAGAGGAGATGTGGGAATACCATAGAGATGAACAGCCCAAGTACAGGGAAGAAATGCAGAAGCCTTGAGAAAGGAAGGAGCGTGGCATGTCAGAGCGGGGGGAGGAAGGCAATGTGGCCAGAACATCACAGAAAGAGAGAGCAAGGCATGGATGGCCTTGGTGGCCACAGGAAAGAATCTGGATCTTTATCCTAATTGTAGTAGGAAACTATTGACAGGTTATCAAGAGGGACACGATGTGATCGGATTCAGGCTTAGTGATCAGCATGGCAGTTTGGAGCCTACAATGTAAGGAGGGAAAGAACAGGGAGACCAGTTAGGAGGCCACCACTGTCGCCAGCCGAGAGGACAGTGGCATGAACCAACATTTCAGCAGCTATGGCAGTGAGAAGTGTTTAGATGCAGGACATACTCTGGAGGTAACAGCAATATGATTTGCTGATGAAATCAGGATTTGGGGCCTGCGTGGACAAGGATCCATCTGCGTGCGTGCCATGAGTCACTTTTAGCCTCCCATGGACCTCCTCGGTACTCACCTCGCCGGGCTATGGCTAGAGCATGCAGGCAAGAATGCCTTGTACAATGAATGATGAAATATAAAATGTATTGTACTGTCTCACTTACCCAAATTAGGATCAGTAGCCTGACGTTTCTTAATTTTAGCTTCAGAAATAGCAGAATAATAGGCACAGGTCATCTTGATCAGCCACGTTGCTCGAACCATTGGCACTGAATATTTAGCTAAATATGCAAAAACATCTTCTTTTTTACTAAGGATTGGAACCTAAAAAGAAATAACATATTTATAAAAATCACGTATTATTTTCATCATGAGGTCAACCCTAAAGAAAGGGAAAGCAAAAGAAAGACACTCAGTCCCTGCTGCCTTTAAGAAAGTATATCCTTGATGGATTTTCAAATACATACATTCAGCTTAAAAACCAAAAACTTTAAGCAAATTTTCATTAAAAGAATCAAAACTATGTTTAGCACACTGACAACAGTTTTATCAGTTGTGCTCTCTTATTTATAAAAAACAAATTACTTTCAAATTCTCAGATGCTGAAAGCCACTCATCATATCAACAAAATAGGGAAAATAATTTCATGACAGTACTCCAAGGAGTTTATATCAAAATTGGAAGGGATGACCAAGTGAAAAACTGTCCCCACTCCAAATTTTATCAAAGAACACTTTTTTATATAAAGCTCTCTGGCTGTAACATTTATAATAATTTCTAGAAAGCTTCTAAAGTGCCTTTAGCCCAAAATTTAAAATAGGGGCTAAAATGATGGCTCAGTGAATCTGCCTAATAAACACTAAGCTAGAAATAGCTGGTTAATTAATTCACTGGTTCAAAGTAGGCACTTGAGGCAGTTCATTATTTCTTCCAGACCAGGAAGGTGTACTATTTGCAAATTAGTATCCCAATGTACCACTGAATGTTTCAAAGAGTTAACCCACTCTTCTACAATTCCTTGTAAATATCCTTGGCACAGGCCAGTCATCTATATATGATCTATTCAGTTTACGAATGTAGAGTACAACAGTGGACAGAGTACGTTGGCCATGATGCACAGGATGGGAGCAGTGAGCACCCACCACTCCCCTCTACCACCTCTGTGCTCTGGTCCTGGCCGGCCCCCAGCCTGTACAGCTAAACCCATTACTCCCAGGCTCTTCATTTATGAATGTAGTAATACCAACCCAACCCTGTCCACCCCGCAGAGTGGTCAGAAGGCTAAAAGAATTACATGTATCAAAACTAGAACAGTTTTTATTACGTTACCAATTCCAAAAATTTCTAGGTGCCAGCCAAAGTCTGTTTCAAACCAGGCATTTGACCCTCTCCTAAAAGGATCCTGGACACTACCACCATGGCTATCAAGAGCCCTGGTCTCTATGTGCCACACCCTAGCTTGATTTTGCATTGGATATCAAAAGACTTCCAATCAGCTGATTGTTACAGCATGGCATTTTTCTTAGTCAAATCCTCCTTTAGACAGTGGATATTTTGTATCGTTTGTATGTTGCAAATTTGACTATTCACAGGCCTGGACCCAAGTGTGATCCCAGAATTAAAAGAGAAGTGGGTTTTGTACACAGCCCTTTAAAACAAGCTATTTCACCTGGTTCTTACCAAAGAAACATTCAAGCTGCCCCAATGCTGAAGGAAAAGCTGCCTGGTTGCACACTGAGATGCAGCTGTCCATACACTGTCTTTCATGGGCAACTCAATAGACTTTTGGTCACGTACAATTCCTGCCTTGGGTGCTGACTTTAAACATAACCCCCATGACAGAGGCAGCTATGCTGCACAAACATACCTAAAAGGGAGATGAAAGTCACATAGGCCAAAGCTATAAGGCTTCCTCTCTGCAGACCACAGTGATACATTTTAACAAGAAAATTTCCTGAAAATTTTGTTTACAAGGCACGTCTTTCATGGAGCACAAGACTCTGGGTTTACAGACTATCACTGAAGCCAGGGACAAGAAAAGCTCAGGCTTATATATTCAGTGCAAGAACTGAGATGCTGCTTTTCACTAGAACACTAGTATGAGAGAGTCAAATTTTAGTTGTCAGGGTCAGGTTGACGCTCATTCAGATGAACCAAAAGAGTACTAGATCAAGGCCTAAAAAACAGGCAAATGCAAAAAAGTAAACGTAGCATCTCCAAAGAAACATTACTAATAGCATCTTTTATAGATGCCCAAAGGATTTCTTTTGAACAACTGACAGGAGAAAAATAAAAACTTGAACATGTGAAATGTTCAGATGAAATAGCAAACAAAACCAAGCCACAGGTCTTACCATTAACAAGCTAAGGCATACCTCCAGCTCATTGCCCCCGAACCCCATAAGACATGGTTTGCTCAAATCAAGGGATTTAAAATTCAGAAGAACTTATGTGAAGAAGGCTATTTAATTAAGGAAGAAGACACATATTGACGGTTATCAAATTTATAGTTTGGACCAGCTCGGGAAGGAAATTATGTTTATAGTGACTGAAGTAGGACTTCCTTACAGTCACAGATCCCATTTTCAGCAAAGAAACCATCTAACTTTAACTTGTAACTGAACCTAGGCAATCACTGGACAGCTGTTTTTTTTTTTTTAAGATTTTATTTTTATTTATTTGACAGAGAGAGAGACCGCGAGAGGGGAACACAAGCAGAAGCAGGATTCCGGCGGAGCAGGAAGCCCGATGCGGGGCTCGATCCCAGGACCCTGGGATCATGACCTGAGCCGAAGACGCTTAACGACTGAGCCACCCAGGCACCCAGCTGTTTTGTTTCTAAACCAAGCTAGAGCTGCATCTAAGTAATAAAAGAAAACTAAGACACTTAGCATGTGATGGTTTTTCATCCACAAAAGGGCTTTATCACCTTGTAGTGCCTTTCCCCTTGGATGAACGTCACTGTCAATACTCTGTGTTCACCAAGCAGAAGTAGAGGCAAAAGGAAATTCCCGAGACCACAGTAATCAACATCACCTGAAGTGAACATGTCATACCTAGTGAACTGGTCAAGAGCCAGAAGAATATCCCTAGAGCCTATAAGTCTATTTTTCCAAATCTACCAATGACCGTGATTGAGTTAAAAGGCCCTTTACAGGCCATTATTGACCTCTCTGTGGCTGAATACTTGGGAGTGCTGTGGAGTTGTAAAATAATGGAAAACCAGGCCCAGAAACTTGACCTATCCCATACAGGAAACTATTCTGAACTCTAGAACAGAGTTGGAAGAGGACTCAAGATTTTAGCAGGAAAATTAAGGCCCTCTGCATTAAGCCATCTCATAGATAAATACCAGAAATTAAAGAAGTATTTGAACTTTCTAATATGAAGAACATGGCAGAGAACGCAATCTTTTACCCAGATCCAAAAGAGCTTTTGCCATCTCAAGAATATGATATGCTGAGGAGCGGAGCAGAGAGGGGAGGGACTCTTCAAATGCCCAAGAAATGACTACTTCAAGGCACAGTCAATGGTGTTACCAAAAAAAAGAAAAGAAAAAGAAAAAAAGTTTAACTTTGCACAGAATTCATGTCAGGGCTTGCCTGAGGGACACCTGACTTGGCCAGAGACAGCTCCTAATAAAGAGAAGAACAATGGCCAATACACTGCACTGTGATTCATCTCCCTCCTCAAAGATGAGCAACCACTTCACCCCTAAAGCAAGGGCATCAATTCCTCGTCAGTATCTGCTTTCAGGAAATATCCAAAAAAGGGATTCTAAAAGCTTATTTTAAAAAAAGGAAAACCTAAAAAGAAAGATGTCAGGATGGCTACATGGGAACTGAAGGTCCCAATAAACATAGAGGGCAGGAACTATTGGTTAGATTAGAAAGCCATGAAATATCAAAGGATGCCCTTTGATTTATGGGGCCTTCAGATACAATGTGCAGGTGATCATGGGCCCACGTGGTAAATGTCCACTACCAGGAAAGAAATGCTACACGGTTCAGCCTGTGTTGAGACAGGTACAACCTGAGTAGCAAGAGGCGATTATGCTGATTGTTGTGCTTTTCAAGGATTCCAGGTGCCTTCAATCACAAGGCAACACAATATTATGGCGGCACTAGGGCAAAAGAAAGCCAACGGGAGCTACAGGCTATTTTCAGAGAGTTGCTTTAGAAAACAAACACAAAAAGGAGTTCTCCTTTAAACCAGGCCTGCACCACACTAGTTAATAACACTATCAAGAACAGAAGATGGACACCCTAAAGACTAAAGGGTTTCAGGCCGGATGAGAAAGACATGTGGGATGATTTCAAAGGTGTGCAAGACAGAGATCACTGGAAGCTATAAATACACCTGCCCATTTTGTTCTAAAACTTTTTCAAAGAAGTTTTTCAAGCACACCCAGAATTGCTATCTTACTTGTTAGGAAGGAGACTTAGCTTAAAGCATTTGGATTGGTACTTTTCAAGACAAGAAAGTAACATCAAAGCAAGAATTTCCAAATGACACATTTTGGACATCCTGGCCTAAGAAAACTAAAAATATAATGGAAATAAACGAAGTCTTATTGCCCACTCTCGATTTAAAAAACGCGTCTACCTGAAGTCCACATAGGGGCGCCTGGGTGGCTCAGTCGGTTTAAGCGTCTGCCTTCGGCTCAGGTCATGATCCTGGGGGTCCTGGGATCGAGCCCCGCATCGGGCTCCCTGCTGCTCCCTCTCCCTCCCCCAGCTTGTACTTGCTCTCTCGCTCACTTGCTCACTCTCTCTCAAATAAAATCTTAAAAAATAAAGTCCACATAAACTGCTTCCTGTGTGGAATGTTTAGGTCAAGATGTGCTAGGAACCACATGCCATCCAAAAAAAGGGAGAAACAGCGTTATGTGCAGCACACACCTGATAACAGTGTACCTGCCAATGAAGCTTTGCGTTTTGGAAAGAACAGGGGGAAAGAAATACATACCTGAACCTTAGCTCAAACATCGTGATTTCTAGAAGACCATAATTAAAACAATGTAAGAAACACTTAATACCTTTTTTGCCAAAATAGCAAGTGGTTTATTTCCTGCTAAGTCAGAGAACCAACTATGAATTGCACTCTGGGATCGAGCAGTAACCAGCCAATAATTATCTTTAGCATTAACTTGTGGTTTCTTCTTTCCGGTGTCCTGGAAAGTGTTAAGCTTTAGTTTCTCAGCTAATATGCTGCTGAAATAAGCTCCAATCTGTGGAAACAAGAGAAAAAAAGAAAAAGTTTGAAGGCAGTATGTATGTTAGTAATGTATATCAGTATTTTATTTTTGTTTTAGGAGAATATCTTCAAGCAGCCCATCAGAAAATAAATGGCAATTTAAGTCCTTGAAGCCAAGAGTTGTGATTTCCTTATACTAACATAATGCAAAAACTCCCACAGCACTTTTGTTCCACTATTAACAAGTGGTTCAAGGAAAAAAGAAGAGCCTTTGAAAATGTCTGAGAAGATGAAATTAATTACATCCTGAATAAATTTCAAGAGAATGGGTTCTGCTTTACTCTTCAGCTGTACTTCTTTTTCAGATTACATACACATTTGGAGAGAATATGTTTCCTGAGAGGTGTTGCACGCAAGAGCAGAAAGTCTAGTAATCACACAGTAATCATTCTTTTTCTGGTTTCATCTTAATAGCATATATTTTTGGAAAGGAAAATTCTGTATTCACAGTGCTTTTCAAAAAAAGGAGTCTAGAAAAAATTATTTAAATGGAAAATTACAAAAGTTTCAATTAAATTAAGTATTCAACATTTTTAACTGGGCTGCCAATTTCAAGAGTACAAGCGTTTCAAGAGAAAGCTAGTGTTACCTGCTCTGAATGGAATATGTAGCAAAGGGAGTTCCTGTGAACAACTGTGGCATTTTCGTATTAACCAAACTAAGAGGACAAAAGAGGAAGAAAGGCACAAGAAGGAAAGGGATAAATACCTAAAACTTAAGTGAATCCACAGAAAACTTGTTGGAATTGCCAAGAACCCTATTCCATTCCCTGGGAATTATTTAATAATATGATACAAACAACAGGTGAGGTTAGCCGACAGTGGCAACCACGATTAAAATAAAATACCTACCCTGGTGAAGCAAAATAAGAATCACCACCTTAGTTAATGCTCATGAGTCAATAAACAATTATTTCGTAGGTTGGAACACAGTTGTTAGCAATTAGTCAAGTTTATCTACCAGGGTGAAAAGCTGGTACACTTTTACTTAATGTGAACTGGCATTCCTTGACCCTTGTGATTTATGGACAATTAAAAAAAGTCTATTTTGGTGCGTTAATATGATAATAAAAAATTAGAGTAATTAGGAAAAAGATCTGAGCTTTACTTTTTTTTTTTTAAACTTCATGGTGTGTTTTTTTTTTAAGCAAATGTTTGCAGAATGTTTAAACGGGAAATAAATGCAAAAATTTAGCAAAACCAGTTGTTTAGGAACAAGCAGCCAACAGCAAATTGTTTAATTTTAAATTTCTCAATCAATATTTGGTCTTTATACCAAGAACTTAAAACCCCTACTTACATTGATTGTTTAAATTTAAAAGGCCTCTTATTTGCAATTACGTAGGAGTATTTTAATCATAATAAACAAAGGTATAAAAATTTTTTAAAAAACTCGTCAGCCATCTGTTTTACAATTATAATTTTTGTATTTAATAACAATGGAACATGTGACTGTATGTGCCGTTTTACATCCTAACAAACCTCGGGAACCACTGCAGACTGGAAACTAAGTCAAAATTCCCTAAAAGAGAGAAGGCAGGGGGGGAATCAAAACATGACCATGCACTTAATTTTATACTCACATTATTCCAAACCTAAAAAAGTAAAGAGCCTCATTCCCAAGTCCCAAAGACTACCTCCAAGTAACTACGTTGGTTAGTTTCTTAGGTCTTCCGAGGGTTTCTTTAGGTGAATATGCATGAACAAACACGAATATATTACTTTCTCTTTTTTACATGTATACCTCTTTGTGTACATTTAAAGATTTTATTTATTTATTTATTTGAGAGAGAGAGAGCAGGAGAGGGGGGAGGGTCTGAGGGAGAAGCAGACTCCCTGCCGAGCAGGGAGCCCGATGCGGGACTCGATCCCGGGACTCCAGGATCATGACCTGAGCCGAAGGCAGTCGCTTAACCAACTGAGCCACCCAGGCGCCCCTCTTTGTGTACATTTAGTAAATGTCTGAGAGCCTTCCACATCTGTACATGGAAAATCTCTTTTCACTTTCACAAATGATGTACTGGGTGGGTGCACCACATTTATATATAATCAAGCCCTTGTTAACAGACATTTGGAGTGTTTTCCCCAAACTTCTGCTATTAAAAATCACATTAAAATGAATAACCTCTCCTATTTGTTATCTCATACATGTACAACTACAGATTTCACATAAATTTCCAGAATTCAGATTGCACACTTCTGTAATTTTAATCAGCACTGTTAAATTGCCCTCCATAAGCTTCAGACCAATGTGCACTCCCTCAGACAAGGTAGGAGAGAAGAAGTTTAACTTAAAACTTGTTTCCAGGGGTGCCTGGGGTGGCTCAGTCATTAAGCGTCTGCCTTTGGCTCAGGTCATGATCCCGGGGTCCTGGGATCGAGCCCCACATCGGGCTCCCTACTCCAAGGGAAGCCTGCTTCTCCCTCTCCCACTCCCCCTGCTTGTGTTCCCTCTCTCACTGTGTCTCTGTCAAATAAATAAATAAAATATTTAATAAATAAATAACATTTGTTTCCATCCATCCAAAGCTATTTCGAAAGTAATTCATTTTATAAGAAAATGGAAAAAAGTTTAGAGACTACACTATAGTTCATGTATTCCATATTTATAAGCTCAAATTCCCTTCAGAAGGTTTGAATCCTTGAGTAAATCTCACAGGAAGGGTTGGCAAAAGCAGAAGCTGTAATGGGTGTTATTTCCATTTATTCAGTTATTTAAATTGACATAAAACTTGATATAACAGAATAACTTGGCAGTTCACATCAAGAGACACACAGCATTCATACTTTCTGTTATGGGCTGAATTGTGTTCCCCAAAATTCGGATGTTGAAGCCTTAATCCCCAGTGTGACTGTATTTGGAGACAAGGCCTTTAAAGAGGTCAAATGAGGTCATAAGGGCGGGGCTTAATCCAATGGACTGGTGTCCTTGTAAGAAGAAACACAGAATACAGGCACATAGAGAAAAGACTGTGTGAGGACAGGGTGAGAGGCCAGCCTTGTGCAAGCCAAGGAGAGAGCCCTCAGAAGAAACCAGACCTACTGACACCTTGATCTTGGACTACCAGCCTCCTCGACTATGAGAAAATAAATTGTTTCTCAGAAAATTAAATTCCTGTTGTTTAAGCCATCCAGTTTGTGGTATTTTGTTATGGAGGCCCAAACAGACTAAGACAACTTCTACCCAAGTAAATATGCTTCTGGAAATTTATCCAAAAGAACAAATGCTGTATGTTCAAATACGACTACAGCCTCTTCATAAATAACCATAAGAAATTGGCAACAGGCTAATTATTATATACTAGCAGTTTCAGGTCATTATAGCATGTAAATGATGAAATGTTATCTGTCCATTAATAATTATTAATATGAATACTTCAGCCTCAAGGAAAAGTGCACTCAAAATAATGTTATGTGTTTTTGTTTTTTTTTTTTTAAAGTAAGACAAGTTCTGAAGATGGTGGTGACGGTTACACACCAATGTGAATGCATTAAATGCCAAAGAACTGTACATTTTAAAAATGTTAAGCGGCACCTGGGTGGCTCAGTCAGTTCAGCATCTGACTCTTGATCTCAGCTCAGGTCTCATCTCAGGGTCATGAGTTCAAGTCCTGTGTTAGGCTCCAATAAGTAAAATAAAATAAAAATAAAAATGGTAAAATGGTAAATTTTATGTTACGTATATTTTACCACAATTTAAAAAAAGAAAACCAATTACAACATGTATGTAATTGTGGTTGTGATGTTAAAAAGTATACAAAGACTGGGGGGCGCCTGGGTGGCTCAGTCGTTAAGCGTCTACCTTCGGCTCAGGTCATGATCCCAGGGTCCTGGGATTGAGCTCCACATCAGGCTCCCTGCTCTGAGGGAAGCCTGCTTCTCCCTCTCCCACTCCCTGTTTGTGTTCCCTTTCTCACTGTGTCTCTGTCAAATAAATAAAAAATCTTTAAAAAAGAAAAAAAAAAGGGGTGCCTGGGTGGCTCAGTCTTCGGGCGTCTGCCTTCTGCTCGGGTCGTGGTCTCAGGGTCCTGGGATCGAGCCTCGCGTCAGGCTCGCATCGGGCTCCCTGCTTGGCAGGCAGCCTGCTTCTCCCTCTCCCACTCCCCCTGCTGGTGTTCCCTCTCTCGCTGTGTCTCTCTCTGTCAAATAAATAAACTCTTTAAAAAAAAAAAAAAAAAGTATACGAAGACTGGAAAAAGACAAAACTAAAAACATTGGTTTGGTTATGGGGTTATCTGTAGAAAATGCTGTTTCCTTTCACATTGTTTACATATTTCAGTTGATTAGCAAATTATCAAGTACATTTGTTGTTTATGTGTACATGTGCACACACAGATCTTAAATGATACACAAATCCCTGACAACGGTTAGCTCTGGGGAAGGGGAAGGAAGTATATTTGTATGTTTGATTTCATTTGTATAATGCTTTCAATTTAATAAAAATACTTCAATATTCAGAAAATAAAAATAACTCAAGAAGGATGAGAAAGATCAAACCTTAAAAGAATATAACAAGCAAATAATTCTACCTATATATTATTAACATAACCACAAAGAGAAAGATTTAATTTAAGAAAAATTTTAACACAACATTCTGACTATATACCTTTAATGAAAATTAGTCTAAGGACAAAAAGTATAATAGGAAAATTATAAATTTTCCATAGTAATTTTGTTGTTGGAGTAGCATTACTATAGTTTATTCTGGAACTTTTTAATGTGTATTTTAAAAAAGAGTAAATAAATAAATATATTGAATTTACTACAAGCCAGGGTTCTCACTTTGGGAGAAATGAGATAAAAAGATGGAACAGAAAAGAGGAAAAACCCTGTAGTATTGGGTAAGAACTGGCAGATGGATGCGAGGAAAGAAGAAAAAGGAGAGAAGAGAAGAAACAAATCTCTATGTTGTTTCCCATCTCTGTCCACTGAAAGTACCTAGAAGTTATGATACTCTAGTAGCAATGAGCATGCCAAGCATCCGGATCTGGGCTGGGGCACAGAAAAAACATGAATCTGAATATGTTATTGTATCAAAAGTGAGGAAGTGCTCAAGAATGATGGAGATGTCAAAAGCACCCAAGAAATAGGTTAAAGGCGCCCCCTGGCCAAGTGAGAGACAATTTAAACATCAAAAAGAGAAAAGATGACACATCAAATTTTAAAGAGTCCTGGAGTTCAAAGTGATACTAAAAAATGGGATATCAGGGCACCTGGCTGGCTCAGTAGGTGGAGCATCCAACTCTTGATCTCAGGGTCCTGAGCTCAAGTCCCACACTGGGTGTGGAGATTACTTTAAAAAAAGAAAAATGGACTTGTTTGGGGTATCTGGATGGCTCAGTCGGTAAAGCATGCAACCCTTAATCTCACGGTGGTGAGTTCAAGCCCCACACTGGGCGTGGAGCCTACTTAAAACAATAAAATAATAAAAAATAAAATAAATTTTAAAATGGGGTGTCCTTTTACAAAAGAATGCCATCTAATAAATGTATGAGAAATGACAACTGGAAAACCAGCATTTTGCAACCACCAGCAAAATAACTCATTCAGCAAGCATTATCAATTGATGATACAATCACAAGATAAAATCGTATTGAAGAATAGCATATCCATTTGGTCTCAAAGTATCACCCTACAGGGACTACTACAAGGAAAAGATAACTACTTTTACAATGTAAAGTGACAGCAGACACCACCTTCGATCATCAAACGTAGTATAACCAATAACAGGGCAAACTGGCACTGCATGTCTTCTGATATGCAATGTGGTCTTCTTGCCAAAAATATTTAACCTGAACCTTGTCATGAAAAAACAATCGGAAAAATCTAGAATGTAGGACTAGAATATAAGAAAATAACTGGGGACACCTGGGTCCCTCAGTCAGTTGAGCATCTGCCTTCAGCTTGGGTCATGATCCCAGGGTCCTGGGATCAAGCCCCACATCAGGCTCCCTGCTTAGCAGGGAGCCTGCTTCTCCCTCTCCCTCTGCTCCTTGCCCCACTTGTGCTCTCTTAACTCTCTCCCTCTCTCAAATAAATAAAATCTTAAAAAAAAAAAAAAAAAGACATAACTGGACAGCAGCTCTAAACCGCCCCCCCCCCCAAAAATAACAACATGGGCAAAGGCGGAGAGCAGTACTGTGTACTGTGCTGGATTACAATAGATGAAAGAAACTGTACACCCAAATGCAATGCATGATCCCTGATTGGGTCCTAGGGCAGGACCTTATACAAGATATTCTGGGGAATTCTGAATATGGATTGTGGTTTTAAATAACACTAATTTATCAACATTCACACACACTTTTCAGGGTGTCACACACTTTTTCAGAAGTTTTAGGAAATAGACAATTTGCATTACCTTTGATGGGTTAATTACAATATTTCTGGCTGAGCCATGTTCATCTCCAGTAAAAGCTGGCTGATTGTTGAAGCCTTGCTTTACATTCACAGCAGTAAGTTCATCCTGTTCAAGAAAAGGTATCAATTAATCAGAAAGATTATAAAAGCTCTAACTTTACCCAGCATACTACAGCCTCAGTAATGACTGACTATGCTATACTCTGTAGAAGAGAACTGTTGGAACACAACACCAAAGGGAGAGCAGAAATTGAAGATTTAAAACCAATACACAGGGATGCCTGAGTGGCTCAGTCAGTTAAACCTCTGCCTTTGCTCAGGTCATGATCCCTGGGTCCTGGGATCAAGTCCCGCATCAGGCTCCTTGCTCAGCAGGAAGCCTGCTTCTTCTCCCTCTGCTTGCCGCTCCCCCTGCTTGTGCACAAGCACTCTCTCCCTCTCTCTCTCTGACAAATAAAATCTTAAATAAATAAGTAAATAAATACATAAAACCAATACACAAATGTACAGAGAGATAAAAATAAATATGGCAAAATATTAACAACTGTTAACTTAAAATATAGGGTATGTGGGTGTTCATTATACTATTCTCTCAATTATTCTGTAAGTTTAAAAATTTTTAACTAATAAGTTGGGAAAAGAAAAAATGAGCAAAAATCCCCCCACATGCAGAAACATAAAGTCACAGAATTTGTATACTAGAATTGTTCCTAGAGACCCCATAGTTGGGCTCTCCCTTCCCTGCCAGCCCCTATACACATCTCTATTTTATTTATGTTCAAGAAAAATGGCTCACTCCACTTAAGTTCTGTTAAAGACAGAAACAACGGGTTCACAGGAACAAGCTTTGTGATAACCACAATACCGTGACCAGCAGCATGTGAAGGGAAGTTTAGGGCTTGCAAAATTCTTTCATACATCTTGGGTCACTTGATCTTTACCAAATTCTAAGGTAAACGGTAAGCATGTATCTTCACACCCATTTACAGATAAGAAGAATGAGGCTCACTAAGCTAGTACAGTAAGTGGACAGAGCCAGCACTGAAATACTGTCTTCTCAACCCAAGAATAGGAAGAGAAATTTCCATGACTCCATGCCACCAAAGTACAAATGCCATATGAAAATGTAGTCTAAAAATACATAGCTACAACTCATACTCTCCTTAAAAACATCTCCTACTGGATACAGGAGAACTTTTCTTCCCAAGGTCACAGCACATCAGAAATAGCCCAAGGCTTAAAAAAAAAAAAAAAAAAAAAAAAAAAAAATTCCCCAAACAAAAAAAAAAAAAAAAAAAAAAAAAAAAGACTTTGCCCTGTCCAAATCATTCAGCTATGGAACCAAATCAGAGTTCTTAAAATACAGACTTGAAAGAATAAAAGGGAAAGGTTTGAGTAAATGAAGCTACCTTCTGTTCCCCCTCACTCTAAGCCAAGAAAAGGTCTTAGTAACCACTGGGGTAATGCTAGCTAGCCACAGCACAAGAATGAGAATATATACTTCGTCTTCATAAGTAATTGCTGCAAGTGTAAAATGAAGGAAAAAAAAACCCAACTGATCAAAATCACTGCTGTGATTAAGCAGGAAGCCTTAGGACAAAATAGTTTATGACATATAAGCACCTGAAAGGTCAGCCTGGCTGAGAGCCGAGGTCTCCTGGAGACGTGCCATGTAACTTTACTTAATTGTGTGTGTACTCTACCTAACATCTTGGCAAGCCACTGCCTTGGCAAGCTTTCAAAAGACCCCGCTACAGGAAGTTTAGCTCTATGATAATCAAGTCTCCTCCAAGCACGAAGGTCACTGAAATCGTGACCTGCACAGAAAATGAGTTGCATACACCTATCAAGAGATCTTAAACTGCTCCCACATTTCCAATTAATTATTTGAAAATCGAGGGCAAAACTACATAATGCGTATTTGAAATCAGAAAGGTGTCAGTCAACCTAAATAAAGCGAGTGTGCTAATAAAATTTCTGTAGTCTCGGAGTCTAAGAAAGAAGGGGCACGAATGGGATCAGAAAGGGAATGGGATGAGAAAATTGAATTTTTATCTTTGATTCACCATCAGAGTATTACAAGAAACATTAATTGAGTAACAGCATATGTTTTTACTAAAAATACGTTCTGGCTTAATCAAGCAGAAATGTGTGAGGCTTTCAGGACCAGTTAGTTCCATTTAGTGCTGCTTCACCTTCCGTTCTAAAGGTACTCCAACTCAGCAGCTCAGCGTATCTGACGGCTAACCACGAGCCTGGAGAGATGTGCTCTGCAAACACAGGCATGCCTGCATGTAATGCACAGACACCCTCCTCGGAAGGAAAAGAACATGGAACATGGTTACTTTGTCGACCACATCAGATTCTCCTCACAGGTCGCAGATCCACACAGGTACTGCTGGAAGCCTTGAGTTGTGAGAACTTTTTTTTTTTTTAAGATTTATTTATTTATTTATTTATTTGACAGAGAGAGACACAGTGAGACAGGGAACACAAGCAGGGGGAGTGGGAGAGGGAGAAGCAGGCTTCCCGCCCAGCAGGGAGCCCGATGTGGGGCTCGATCCCAGGACCCTGGGATCATGACCTGAGCCGAAGGCAGACGCTTAACGACTGAGCCACCCAGGCGCCCCTGTTGTGAGAACTTTTTCTCTTGCATTCTAAATTGCACGAAAATACATCCAGAATCCGACCCCCTTCCCACCACCACCAATGCCCTCTCCGGGTCAGGTTCTCCCCATCATCTCATGCTTGGACACTGCAATGACTCCTAACTGGTTTTCTTGCTTCTACCGTTGCCCCCTGAAAGCCATTTTCAACATAGCAGCCACAGGGAGCTTTTTAAAACTTAAGTAAGATCATGTTACTCCTGCTCAAAACCTGCATTAACTTCCCAACTCAAGAGTAAAAAGCAAAGGCCCTATGATGTCCTACAAGGCCCTGTGTGATCTGCCCCTATTACCTTTCTGACCTCATTCCTAACCACACTTGCCTTAGCCGACTCTACTCCAGCCACACTGGTCTCCTTGCAGTTCCTCAAGCATGCCCGCTGGATGGCCTCAGGCCTCAGGGCCTTTGTACTGTCTGTTCCCTCAGCCTGGATTGCTTTCCCTTGGTGTCCATGGCCAACTACATAACCACCTGAAGCCTTTGCTCAAATTTCATATTCTCAATGAGAAATCTGATGGCCTTATTTAAAAGTGGAACTGCTCACCCTGTCCTCTTCAACCCCAGCATTCCTAATCTTCCAATAATCCATAGCACTTATCACCTAAAATGCCCTGTAATTTACTTACAGTGTGTACTGTTTCCCCCACTATAAGGTAAGGCCCATGAAACCAAGGATCTTTATTTTGTTCACAGACACATGCTAAGCACATAGAGCAGTGCCTGGCACAGAGCACACATAGGTATTCAATAAATATTTGTTGAAAGAATAAGTGTGGGGCGCCTGGCTGGCTCAGTCAGTAGAGCATGTGACTCTTGATCTCAGGATCGTGAGCTCAAGCCCCACATGGAGCATGGAGCCTACTTGGGGGGGAAAAAAAGAAAAGAAAAGAAAGAATAAATGAATGATAACTGTTTTGAACAATTAACATAATAAACATATTCTGAATCACTCTCCCTTGACTGTGGGGTCTGTAATTCCATTTGTATTTATGATAGATCTTCCTAATCACCCAGAGCAGTGGCTCTCACCCCATCTAACCCAATGCACCATCCTGAAAACATATATTTTATAATACCTTTACCCGAGTCTGAAATGAAATTCATAAACAGTAACTATCCAATACCAGTACTTTCTTAAAAAAAAAAAAAATCAATATAATGCCCTCACTCTAAAATTTTTTTCTAAAGTAAGTTTTAACAACTAGGTACTTGAATATGCTCAGGCATACAACACTAGACCTTTTTTTTTTTTTTTAAAGATTTTATTTATTTGAGAGAGAGAATGAGAGAGAGAGAGCACGAGAGGGGGGAGGGTCAGAGGGAGAAGCAGACCCCCTGCTGAGCAAGGAGCCCGATACGGGACTCGATCCCGGGACTCCAGGATCATGACCCGAGCCGAAGGCAGTTGCCCAACCAACTGAGCCACCCAGCCGCCCTCAACACTAGACCTTCACTACTCAAAGCTCGGTCCGTAGGCCAGCAGCCAGCCGCAGTGGGAGCATCTAGGGCTTGTTAAAAATGCAAAATCTCAATCACAATGCAAATGCAAATCCCCCAGTCACAATCTGCAGTGCAACAAATTCCCAGGTAATTCATGGGCACTTTAAATGAGAAGTGGGGCCCTAGGAGACGTGAAGAAATTTGTTAGGTTTGTTCCTTGAATCACCACAGTGAAGTCACTACAAATGCACACATCATGTGTATTCTCTTGCCATTTCAAATGGCCAGAACAGGGGCTCCTGGGTGACTCAGTCGGTTAAGTGTCTGCCTTCAGCTCAGGTCATGATCCCAGGGTCCCGGGATTGAGCCCCGAATCAGGCTCCCTGCTCAGCGGGGAGCCTGCTTCTCCCTCTCCCCCTGCTTCTCTCCTCTGCTCATGCCCAGGCTCTCTCTCTCAAATAAATAAAATCTTTAAAAAAAAAAAAAAAAAAAGGCCAGAACAACATGTTACAAATTTTCTGAAAAGGTGAACTCTTAGTAAAGTTTCAAACTAATAAAATAAATCTCCAAATATATTAACACCCAAGTTCTATTCCTCAGAAACTCAGTGCATATCAAATGTATATTAAAATCCTGCAAAAAAAAAAAATACTTTTGAGATCATAGGTAAACATTCCCACCTGGAATAGAAAGGGAAAATAACAAGATTTAGATGTGGCACATCTGACAGCTCAGTGGGATGCAAGTTTCCCTTGCGCCCGACTGTCCACTCTGAGTCCATCTAGCACACGTGGGCCTGCCCACTCAATGGTCGTAACACTGCAACCATAGCAACAACCAACACAATGCCCAGAGGCTTCCACAACGCTCCCACTGGGTGCCAAGATGGAGGTGGTTAGCTTTTACCCTTGAGAGGTCTGCTTCTGCCAAGGGGACCCAGAAGCTCTGAGTTTAGGAAGCACTGAGTTTCACATGGTCAAGTGTCAGTAAGAGCCCTGCCCCTGCTGGGACACAACACAATGGATGTGCCGGTTCCACCCACCGCCTTTGGGCTGGGACACGTGGCTACAGGTGGAGGCAAGGCTGGAGGAGGACTCGATGGAAATGCACACAGGAGGGACACGAAAGCCGTGCTTGAGAGCCCAGAGCCTGCAATCAGGCTGTCCAAATATGAACCTCCAGCTGCAGGGAACAGTGGCTCTAAGCAACTTTTGGAACTGTTCTTGTCCTTCAGTTTCCTCAACTGTAAGATAGGGACAGCTCCACATCCCAGCTGAGGAAGTAAGGCGGAGACGTTAACTAGCCCAAGATCATACGATGGTAAAGAACTCCAAAGAATCCATGGTCTCTAACCACCATACCATATGAAAACAGCCAGCAATTAGTATTACTGCTGTCGTTTTTGTCCTGTTTCTGGTTCAGGAAAGGGATAACCTGAAGCTCCAGTAAGCACTCAGATGCACAAAGTATCCATTTCAGAAACTAAAAAGACCCTGGCCTCAGGAGAGGCTTTTTACACGTTTACACGCATCAGAATGCCCTGAAGGGTTAGTAAAAACACAGCTTCCTGGGGCCCACGCCCAGAATTTCCAATTCAGTAGGTCTGGGGTGGGGCCTGAAAATTTGAATTTCTAACAACTTACCAAGTATGCAGATCTAGGGACCACACACTGAGAAACACTGACATTAAGATCTGGAGTTTGTGGCTTTCTAGAAAACCAGGGCTTCCATGCCCAACATCACTGCTGCACTCACCATCAGAAGGAAACTGTATGTCCAAAAAAAAGACTGGTCAGAACTCTCTGCCACATCTCCCTTCCCCCACTGCAAAGGCACAAATACAAAGCTACCCCCCCACACACACACAAACACACACACCGCACACATATATCCTGGAAGGAAACCAGTGCATGAAGTTTTCTCTTTTACTCCTTTAGCTTCTCACAGACCCACAATGAGTAAAAACACGAAGGCCACTGTCAATTACATCAGGAAGCAAACAGCCAAAACCAAAGCTTCGAAGTCACTTGTATTTGAAGTTTACTGATAGAAAACTTTGGGTCAGCTTCCTAGAGAAACTAAGGGAAAGAGAATAAAGCTCAAAGCATCACAACCAAACTATGCACCCTGATGGTTTATTTCCAAAAGTTTCTGAAAAGGGTGAAAGTCAATGGCTAGAATTTAAACAATGAGTTAAAACTAAGATTCAAATTCCAGGGTGTTGACTATTGTTTAGCCAGTATTTCTCACACTCTGCTAATGCACCAACAGACCCCTTTTAAAGCAAAAATATTCTCTCTGACCTGAGGATGTCTATAGACCCCAACTGGGGAAAATGGGCTAGGACGGGGATCCTTAATGGCATTCGGCAGCAATAAGACATGCAAAACAAGAAGTAACGTGTGTTACATGAACTCAAACAACAAATTTTTATGATGCTTTGCTCTGAAGGCCTTTGCCAAATCTAATCAGGCAAAAATAGAAGGGAGAGAGTCCAGATTTTGGAACAGCATGCCTCTAAAATCCCCAAGCCAGAATCTGTATAGGACACAAATAGCTTCCTCTTGCACTAGCCTTGAACCTCTTCAAAGATTTTTCTAAATAAGAGGATAACCACCAAAATTCTAACAATGGCTCTTACTGAGATTTATGCTGGCTCTGCCACCCTGAGTCAATGATCCTTACAAAAGCACCATCAGCTGCTACTTTGCCCACTTGCAAAGGTGAGATAACTAAACCCCCCAAAACTTGGTTGAACAATTTCACATTTGTACAATGTGGGGAATAAAAAAAGAACCGTTAGGGGGGGAAGGGGGGCCCCCATGAATTCAGAGTTTTAAATGTATGTATTTATCATCAACATCCTCAAGGGCAAAACTCTGTGTACCCATGTGTGAGACCGAATACTTACTCAGCCCAGAGACAATGCTGGCTGAAAATATAAATTCACAGACCTCACCTGGTAGCCCTGGGCAGCACACACTAGACCACGGTGCAGATGGATTTCAACAGGTCTAACACAGAGCCGATCCCAAAGTAACCTCAACATGGAGAAAGAAGGACTCTCACAACTCTTGTCATTGGTTTCTACTAAAATAGTAAGCCTTAAAGCAATTTTCAGGAGACAGGTATCCAGAGACAAACAAAATCCTAGAAATTGTCCCATGTTCGTTCATACAGAAGGCTAGGGTTCACTCTGCATTTTTGTATTCTATACGGACACAAAAATTGGATCTTCAGGGCCTTGGGTGAACTCCAAATGCATCCATAAATCTCACACATTTACCTTGAACTTCATAGAATAATCTTTTTTTTGGATCACTTTCAAAGCAATCTTTTAATTTCAATAAAATGTTTTACCGGGAAAGTGAAAACATTTTGATGCTAGTTTGGAAACTGGTTAAGCTCTTTCTCACTCAAGAAAAGAAAATAAAAGAGTTGCCTGGGTGGCTCAGTTAGTTGAGCGACTGACTCTTGGTTTCAGCTCAGGTCATGATCTCAGGGACCTAAGATGGAGCCCCCAGTTGGGCTCTGCTCTCAGGTAGGGTCGGCTTGAAGATTTTCCCTTCTGCCCCTCCCCCCACTGTTCATGTGCTCTCAAATAAATAGGAAGGAAGGAAGGAAGGAAGGGAGGGAGGGAGGAAGGAAGGAAGGGAGGGAGGAAGGAAGGAAGGAAGGAAGGGAGGGAGGGAGGGAGGGAGGGAGGGATGCCTCGGTGGCTGAGTTGGTTAAGCGTCCAACTCTTGATTTCGGCTCAGGTCATGATTTCAGGGTCATGAGATCAAGCCCCACATGGGGCTCCAAACTCAGCACGGAGTCAGCTTGAAATTCTCTCTCCCTCTGACCCTCCCCCTGCTCGTGCTCGCTCTCTCTCTCTCTCTAAATAAATGAATAATAAAATCCTAGAAGAAAAGGAAGGAGGGTAGGTAAGTAGGTAGGGTCGGTGGGTCTGTGGGCCAGTCAGGACAATTTTCAATGACCTTTTCAAAAGCAGATAATGCATGCAAACACATACGCAGATGCACACATATGCAAGCACACACATACTTAACCTCCTCCAGACTTCTCATCTAACCCACAGAACATGTGCAGACATGCCCTATCTCTTTAGTGACCTACTCGTGTCTAACACACTAGCTCAATGAGTGTTCAATGATCGGACAGAAATGTCCACCAGGAATGATAATGCCACAGAAATAGAAAAATGTCCCTCTATGTGCTAGTCAGGCAGAGAAGTTAGCTATGGTCTTACCCAAACAAATTTTTAAAAACAGCTTTATAACTATTTTTCCTAGCCTTGCCCAACTCTCCCTGAAAAGAGCATTCTCCCAGACCCCTGAGGACGTTTGCAGATCCCAGTTTGAGAAATGAAGCTGTGATAATCCCCAGCATGGATATATTTAATGGTCTTTAGGCAACACCTAGAGTTGGCAGATATAAATGACCCAGAAGATAGGGGAATAATCTTTCTCTCCTCATCCCTCACCAATTCTATCTACACGTCTCTCAAAACATGTCTCATATTTGTTCCTTTAAAATACGACAGTCACCTCTCTAAACTGCAGCTGCCATCACAGTGGGCCCTGGCCACTGCTCCCCACGTATTTCCCTTCCTCTGTTTAGATTTTTACCTGAATCTATCCTGCCCACAGGCCCTGACGAATCCTCCTCAAACAAGTGTTCTTTTCTACCCTCCCTTATTCACAAGCCTCAGAGGGTTTTCCACGTTGTTCCTTCTTTTCCCCAGAAGGGGCTAAAGAATGGAAGCATCTAACACTACCCCCTCAAAACCCTCAGTGATATCTGCGGGCCATCGCTCCACCTAACTGTGGCTCCAAATCAAAACACAATTACCTCAGACAGCCACTAAATGCCTTGAACAATCAAGCTCCACCTCTCAGTCTCACTCCCATCCTAAGTGTTAAAATCACACAGATTTGGGTTTGAATGCAGAGCCCTTACCTGTGATGGGGAACAAGGTAACTGACCTCTCCATACCTCAGTTGCTTCCTTTGAAATGAGGCAAGAATAACTCAATAGGGTTGAGGTTATGTAAGATAAAATGTACAAAGAGTTTAACACAGTGCCTGGCCCGTATTAAGTGCTCTATAAATGGTGGTTACGGTTATAAAAACTTAGAGCTATATTTTATTTTTATATTTTAACTCATTTAATCTACTTGACTATTATATTCTTTCCCACATAAATCATCTTTTCAGCCTCTAAGCCTTACATAATGCCTTTCCCATCCCCTGGAGTACATTATCATGAAATCTTTTGCCTTCTTCAAACCACAACTCGGGGCTCCCCTTCATTCAACCAACAAATAAATAAATATACAACATTGTGCTAAGTACCGGGGATTCCATAGTGAAAAATTACAAGCGATACATGCCCCCAAGGAGAAGCACCACCTGCTCAGGATGCACATAATACGGGTTTAACAGTCTCAGAAATCAGACAAGAATTCCCTGAAGAAGTGGCCTTTGAGCCGAGCTCTGTCTGAGAAGTAGGAGTTAACGAAGTTAAGAGGAGGACCTTATTATGGTAAGGTTGACATTTTGCATAAAGTGGTACAATATTAAGTCTAAGACAGTGAAAAGTTAGGGATATATATTATACTTCCTAGAACAATCACCAAAAACAAAAAACAAAACAAAAAAACCCCACAACATAAAGAGGTATAACTAAAATATCAATAGGTAAATTAAAATTATAAGAAATAATTTAATAATCCAAAAGCGAGACACAGAAAAAAAAACAGTAAAATGTTATACCTAAATCCAGCCATATCAAATTATTAATGAAATGATAATTAAATGTTAATGAACTAAGATTCCAATGAAAGGACAGGGATTTTCAAAATGCATAAAAAAGCAAAACCCCATGGAAGCAGCCCAAGTGTCCATCGACTGATGAATAGCTAAAGATGATGTGGTTTACACAGAAAGGTAGATAGATAGAATGGAGTATTACTCAGCCATAAAAAAGAAAGAAATTTTGCCCCTTGCAATGACATGGATGGCATTAGAAAGTGTTATGCTAAGCAAAGTTAAGTCCGTTAGAGAAAGACAAATATCACTTGATTTCATTCATATGTGGAATTTAAGTTACAAAGGAAATGAGCAAAGGGAAAAAAAAAAAAAGAGAGAGACAAACCAAAAAACAGACTCTTAACTATAGAGAACTGATGGTCACCAGAGGGGAGGTGGGTGGCGGGACGGATGAAATAGGTGATGGATTAAGGAGTGCACTTGTGATGAGCACCAGGTGTTGTATAGAAGTGTTGAATCACTATATTGTACAACTGAAACTAATAGTACACTATATGTTAACTAACTGGAATTTAAAATCTTTTATTTTTTTTAAAGATTTATTTATTTGACAGAGAGAGACACAGCGAGAGAGGGAACACAAGCATGGGGAGCGGGGAGAGGGAGAAGCAGGCTTCCTGCTGAGCAGGGAGCCCGATGTGGGGCTCGATCCCAGGACCCTGGGATCATGACCTGAGCTGAAGGCAGATGCTTAAGGACTGAGCCACCCAGGCGCCCCTGGAATTTAAAATCTTTTAAAAAACAAAGCAAAACCCAACTATCTGCTGCACTTTAAATGTAAAGATGGGCACCTGGCTGGTTCAGTCAGGAGAGCATGCAATGCTTAATGTTGAGGTTGTAAGTTTGAGCCCCACGTTGGGCATAGAGTTTACTAAAAATAATAAAATAAAAAATAAAAATTTAAAATAAATAAATTTAAAGACGATATGTTGACAGTAAATGGATGGAAAAAGATAAATACCATGCAAACAATGAGCCTAAGAGGGCTAGAGTGGCTATATTAATATTGGACAGAGTAGAATTCAAGATAAAAAGCATTATCAAAGATAAAATAGGGCAAATCATAATGATAAAAGGGTCAATGCATCAGAAAGGCATAGCAATCATGGGCATATGTGTGCCTAACAAGGAGGACAGGAATAGCACATATAAAGCCTGTAGGATGGAAAAATTAAAGAAAGAATGCTGTCATGCAAAAGCAGAAGGGACTCAGGTGTGACCAGAGGCTGAGCTATGGGTGGGGACAGATCACACAGGGTACTATGAACCAAGTGAAGGACTTCTGTCTTTATCAAAAGAACAGTAAAGGGTTTTACGCAGAGGTGACATCATCCCATCTGAATAGGTCTGCAGTGTGGACAACCGATTGGAGTTAGGTCAGATTAAATGGGAGACTACGGGGCAAAGGGATGGGAACTAGTTAGCAGACTCTCATAAAAGTCAGGACATCAGAGGGTGCCTGGGTGGCTCAGTTGGTTAAGCGACTGCCTTCGGCTCAGGTCATGATCCTGGAGTCCCAGGATCGAGTCCCACATCGGGCTCCCTGCTCGGCAGGGAGTCTGCTTCTCTCTCTGAACCTCCCTCCTCTCATGCTCTCTATCTCTTTCTCTCTCTCAAATAAATAAATAAAAAAAAAAAGTCAGGACATCAGATGATCATAGCTAGGACCAAGATGGTGGTGACACAGGTAGAGAGGAGAGGAAATATAAAGGGCTACTTAAGAGGGCTACTCAACTGGACTTCTTGTTGAAGTGTTGGATGAAATGACAAAGGAGATTGTCAAGAAAGAACATGCCCCAGATTTCTGGGATGGTAATATCGCTTAAGATAGGGTAAGCAGGGTTAGGGGATGGTGGAGGGGGGGCTGGAAGGAAGAGGAGCAGATCACAAGTTCAGTTTTATTTTATTTTTTTAAGAATTTTTATTTATTTATTTGACAGAGAGAGAGCACAAGCAGGCAGAGTAGCAGGCAGAGGGAGAGAGAGAAGCAGACTCCCTGCTGAGCAGGGTGCCAGGCATGGGGCTCAATCCCAGGACCCTGGGATCATGACCTGAGCCAGAGGCAGTTGCTTAACCAACTGAGCCACCCAGGTGCCCCACAAGTTCAGTTTTAAACATAAGTTTGAGGTAGCAAAAGAGACAAAATATTTTTATAGGCACTTAAATATACAAGTCTAGAATGCAGAGAAGTCTAGGCTGGTGCTGTAAAGTTGTGAGTTGTCTGCGTATAGGTAGTAACTGAGGCCTGGGGTGGCAGCTGAGAGCACCTAAGGAGAAGGTAAAGTGAGAAGAGACAAGGGCCTAGGACAGACCCCACAGAAAATGCAGTACTGATTTAATGGCCAGGTAGGGGAGGAAAAGCCTTCAAGGAGACATGGCATGGCCAGAGAAGAGAGAAGGAAACCAGGAATGTTTTATCTCAGAAGCTGAGAGAAGACGTGGCTTCACCAACAGAAAGATTAATATGAGTAAGTGCCGCCGGGAATGTGGCTGTCATTGTGACCTCAGTGAGGGGTGTCTCGGTGGAATGACGAAGGCAGAAGCCAGACTGGAAGGAGCAGAGGAAGTGGGAGGTGGAGGAGAAAGCACACAAGAAGCTTCTGGAAAAGTTCGGAGAAAGAGGAGAGAAATGGGAAAATGGGGTCATGGGGTAGAGGGAGATCTAAGACGGGAGGGCCTTGTGCAGGTTTTCACGGCACCAGAAAAAATCCAGGGAAGGAAATGGTGGAAGAAAACAGGAGAAAAGGGAGATGGTCGCTAGCTTGAAGTTCCTGAGAAAACCAAACCGGACACCTAGGGCCTCCTGAGCCAGGATCCAGAAGGCAAAATCTAGTCCCAGACCAACCAGGGACGTGTACAGAAGGATCCAGAGATAGACCCTGTAGGCACACTGTTGTAGGTGGATATGTCAGTCCTAACCCCTGTACCTGTGCATATGGCATTATTTGGAAATAGGGTCTTTGTAGATAGAACGAAGTTAAGATGAGGTCACACTGAATGAGGGTCGGTCCTAATCCAATATGGCGGGTGTCCTTACAGGAGAAAAGACCGAGGGGAGAAAGAGGCAGAACGGGAGCTGTGCTACCAGAAGCACAGGAATGCCTGGGGCTACCAGAAGCTGGAGGAAGCAAGGAGGGATCCTCCCCTAGAGCTTCTAGGTGCGGCCCTGCCTTGAGGAGGACTTCTAGCCTCCAGAACAGTGACAAAATAAATTCCCATTGTCTGAAGCTGTCCAGTCTGTGATATTTTGTTCTGCCAGCCCTGGGAAACTAAAACATACATACCCGTAGGGAAAGCGAGAGGAGAAGCACTGCTCTATCCCTCATGGCAAGACCCCCCCCCCCCCCCCCCCCCCCGCCACATCAGGATTCAAGCCATTTGGCAGCATCAAGAGGACCACCACTGCAGTCTACAATAGCTGAGAGAAGTCTACAACAGTATCACTAGGCTCTGCGTAAGTGGACACCCCGGCCGGCCTCCCACACCACAGAAATAGGGACTGATTAAGCTGGATCTCTTCTAATTAAGGTGTCACATAATGCCTGAGAAGTTTTTTTAAAAAAAAAAAAGGAGGGGCGGGGGGCCCCCCCATTGCTGCCAAAATGCCACCAGCCTCCTGAGGCGGGCCAAGGCAGGAGCCAAACTAACCTAAGGGAGCAAGACTCCCCTAAAAGGCAACCTAGCACTTCCCCCACCCCCACCAACATCTCCAACACCAGGGCCACATTTGCATCAAAGCCACATCTGAAACTCAGCTCTTTACGTCCACCCTCATCTACATTGCTATTAATATTCACCCCATCCAAACCACACCTGCAGGCCATCAATCAGAAACTGGGGGGACCTAGGGGAAACCAAAGGACAAAGGATATGAGCTCAACACAAAACAGCAAGTCCTTTACACCTGTACAGAGGAGCAGGCAAAAAGAGACCACAAGAAAACCATGGTAAGAATACTACCACTCGCTGGCCATTAATAAGCAGCACATTCGTGTTCATCTAAATAACCAAGTGGCTTAGACAGGACAGGTCCTCATTTTACAAGGTGAGAAACTGAGGCTGAGAGGTAGGTTAAGTGGCTATATGAGGGTAAGGCCCCCGGTAGATGCAGTGTGTTCCCCAAAACAATGAGATCTTTGGGGAGACTAGTGTGGTTCCAACAAAACTACATTGGAATCCTGGCTCCCATTCCTGTGAAATGGACATACCTGCCCCCTACCTCACATGCCCGTTTTTAAAAAAAGGTGAAAATCACGTGAGGCACTCAGCATAGTAACCAGTACACACTACGTTGCTTTGGGTTTTTTTTTAAGATTTTATTATTTTTAAGTAATCTCTACACCTAACATGGGGCTCGAACTCACAACAGAGACCCAAAGTCACACACTCCACCAACTGAGCCAGCCAGGTGCCCCTCACACTAAGTATTTTAAAAATCAAATCATCATCATTATAATTATAGATCTTTTGTATGGCCAGCACACTTAGGCCCAAATCATACACATGACCAGGGACTCAGTAACTCTCCAATGAAGTGGTTGGGAATGTCCACCAAGGAGTTGAATACATGCAGTTTTTAGAGGTGTCAATTCTCCATTAACAGCCCTCACCCTACCCATAAGTGGCCTGGTGAGACAAGCAGTCCCTCCTTATTTTAAAGTGGGAGAGTCGGGAGGGCGCCTGGGTGGCTCAGTCGGTTAAGTGTCTGCCTTCAGCTCGGGTGATGACCTGGGGTCCTGGGATTGAGTCCCACCCACACTGGGCTCCTTGTTCAGTGGGAAGTCTGCTTCTCCCTCTGCCTGCTGTTCCCCCTGCTTGTGCTCGCGTGCACGCACTCTCTGACAAATAAATAAATAAAATCTTTTTGAAAATAAATAAATAAAGTGGGAGAGTTGGAGAACCTGGGTGGCTCAGCCGTTTAAGCATCTGCCTTTGGCTCAGGTCATGATCCCTGGAGTTCCAGGATCCAGCCCCATGTCAGGCTCCCTGCTCAGTGGGGAGTCTGCTTTTCCCTCTCCCTCTGCCCCTCCCCCTGCTCCATCTCTCACTCTCTCTCAAATAAATAAAAAAAATCCTTTAAAAAATGAAGTAGGAGAGTCTTTGATTCAAATTATATCTAAATATACTTAACATTTATTCCCCTCTTATCTAAATAATTGTACCCATTAATTCATATTCAAATCATATTCAAATGCATGTCATCTTCCAATATCAAACACCTGGATGTAGCTCTCAGAAAAACTAAGAAAACTGCCAGAGAAAAATACTTGAACTCTTAGATTTGCATGATTATAAAGGAGGAAAAGGAATGTGTCCAGTAGTCTATCCCACCCGAAATTGTATTTAAGGCAGCCTCAAAAGACAGTTTTCTCTTTAAAGCCCCCATTGCTCAGGTAAGTCACAGTCCCACACAATTCGTGCATTGCGATCACATCTCAGGTAAACTCCTCCTGTAAATCATATTTTTCACTTAGTACTGGAATCTGCCTCCCACTGTGCTAGGTGACTCGAGGGCAGAGAACATAAACACAAGCCATGGTTTCTGTTCTCCCAAGTTAACTGTCCGGTGAAGTGACTCACACTTACCCCCTAACCTGACTTCTTTTGTTTATCCTTCTACCTCACACCTAATTACATCCCTGACCCCATCCTGGGCACACACCTGGAGGAAGGAGTGTTGTACAGTATCTACCAAAGGAACTGCGAATTCATAAAAAGGAAAACTTACTGGGTGAGAGGGATAAAATGGGTGTAGGAAAAATCCGGTGATCATCCTGCCTGCATGGAAGAAAAGGAAGAGAGACTGGGAGTTTCTCTTTTTTGTTGGTAATGGTGGCAATTTTGTTCCTTTGTTTTAGGTCAATTACTGGGAAACAGGCTACAACTTTGAGCCAAGAAAACAAATGTCCACCTCTGAAAATGTTGTCTGAAAGCGAACCTCTGTTAACATCTCTCAGACTCCATCCACCCTTTTTATTTTCGGGAGGCTTGCTCATTCCCACCTCTTCCAAGGAGCTTAGCCAACCATCCAAGCAATTCTGGTGATTAACCACCACCACAGCAGCCCGGGAGGAGGTGAAAACAGGTGTGTACTCTAGGCAAGACCTAAGGCATGGGACAAGAAGAATAAACTGAGGCTCCACAAAGACCTTCTGGCCGGTTGAGGCCAGAAGTCACAGGGTGAATGTAGAGGGGAGTCTTCATATTCACTCCCCTTGGCAATCAAGGAATTCTAGATACCCAGCATATCACTAAACAAAGCACAAAAATGTGTCACTTGGAGGTCCTCAAGCAACAGGACCTAGCATCCTAGCTGAACAGTGTCCAAGAAATCTGAGCATTTTCCACAGTCCTCTCATTGCCTTTGACCAATTTGTCACCAACTGCCGATTCTTCTCCAGTCCTATTTAAAGCCCTGATCGCTTGGGCTCTTTTACTTCAAGCTTTGGTTACTAGAGCCACCTCCCTCGCAGCCTCCCCGACTCCACTCTCTCCCCCACCAGATTTATTAGGCATGAGCTAGTGAGATAGATCCGACAGAAGGACCACGTGAGCTCCTCACCACCCCCCAGCCCAGCCTGCTGGGACTCCAAGCCTGATCTTCAGAGGCACTACACCCCTCCCTTCCCATGCACCTCACCACTCCTCCCACCTTCAGCTTTTTCTTACAAAAGGGCGCAACCTGTCCCCATTCACTCAGATCCTGCCCCTCACACCCTACTCCCTCCAGTGAAACCTCCAAGCATTCCAATCCTCTCTTTTCTGAACTCATGCAGCATTTTTAGCCTCACTATATATAGAGAATAGTTAAAACACAGGCTCAGAAGTCCAACTCCAACTCCGTCATTATACAGCCAACTGACCTCAAACAAGTTAAGTAAGTCCACCCCCCCACCCCATGCCTCAGTTTCTTCACCTATAAAAAGGAGATAGCAGTACCCACCTTAGAGGTGTTCGTGAGGCTGGCATAAAACCAAACCTGCAAAGCACTCAGGATAACCAACACAAACAACACTGGCTATCGTGACATAATGTGGCACCTTACACACCATACTGAATGTATGGATTAGTCCTCGATTTTAAAATAAATTGATACGTCAGTCATTTTCTAAATGTTTTGTGTGTGTCAGTGAACCAGATGTTAATTTCTTGAGCAGTGCTACTCAGAGTGTGATCCACAACTGTTACTGGCCCTCAAAAAGAAAGGTGCAAAAACAGAGTAAGTCCTTGGAAACTTTTATAGCAATTTGACATTGCCACTACATTCAAGCTGTATTTTCCTAGTAAGTCATTTTAATCATATTTCTATCAGTCTGCAACAGATTGAAAATTAATTTAAAAAAAAAACTGATCCCTCACCACAGATATTTTGAGAAGCACTGTTCTAGAGGGACAGAAGCAGACTTCTATTTCTTTTCCACACCCCCACATCACCTAGCACAGTGGGAGGTATATGTCAAGTACTAAGTAAATGAAAATATAACTTCAAAAACATTTTGATTATTTAATAATAACTTAAAAGCAAAGCTCATGTGAGTAATCAAAATGTAAATAGTATCTCCAATTCATAAAGAATCTTTTTTTTTCCAAGAGGGAGCTGCCATTTAGTCTAAAACCGACCAAGGAGTAAAAACAGTTCTGACCCCAAAAATATTTTCCATACTGCCTACTAACACAGCACTATGTGAAGCTTAAAAAAAAAAAAAAAAAAAAAAAAACAAAAAAAACTGAACAATGTTAATATTAACCTTCCTCAAAGAACTCAGGAGAAAGGTAAATTATGTAGCAATGCCCGGACATAATTTTGATAGAGCCATCCATACCTTTGTGTAAACCAGCGTCTTAGCAAAAAAATCCCAATGACACTTCAGACAAAATACCATTTTTATTAGTTCTTCATTGCTGCCAATGCCTTAAATGGTCCTAATCTCAACAACCTCATTAGATTAATCCATGAATGAAATGGCTGGAAAAGGAAAGCAGCAAATTCTACCAAATTTTAACTGACAAGAAGGCAGCATTTGCATAGCTGAGCTGTGGTACGCTGGATGTGGGCTGAAGGCTAAGTTTGTTCCCACTGAGGAAAATCTTTGCACATTAAAACTGACTCCGAAAATGCCTGTAGAAAACTCAAGATAAACAGGGAGCCCCATATAAATCCTGCCTCCCCTCCTCTCTCAGAGGCAGTAATCTAGAACACTATGCACAAGGTTGTCACTCCCCTGGGGACCTCAATCCCCTGGCCCCAGGCAAGTCAGTCTTGCTCAGCAGATATCCCTGCTCTCTCCAGCAGTTTTAAGCTCCACTACTCTCTCAATGCCCCCAAAAATCTACAGACATGTTCAAGTTTATAGGTTCAATATACTCTCTCCTTACTGAACTATTTGCAATTTACCTGAAGATCATGTCCTGTTTCCCATCTCTGTGCCTTTGCTCACACCATCTGCCCAGAGGCCTTGTCACCTGGAAAACATCCCCATTCCCGAAGACTTTTCTAATCCTACAAAAAAAACTGACCCCTCCCTCATTTGTTCCCAACACCCCACTGAAACTTTCAACTGCCCAGTGAACAGGAGTGTCACCCCTCCAGTCACAGTCCCTCAAGGGCAGGAAGCAGGTCTTACACATCCTGGCATCTCCGTACCCCATACCAGGCTTCTAAACCATTGGCTAAAAATGACCGTCTGGTTACCAGATCCTTTCAACACATATTTAACTTTTACTATATACCAGACTCTCTGCTGGCATCTGGTGATCAGTGGGGAATGAAAAGGACATGATCCCTGCTCCACGGAACTTATACTGGTTGGGAGACAGAGCAGATAAGAAACAAATCACATATAAACTGCATTGAGTGCTGAGAAGAAAACAGCACTTCGCAGAGATAAAGAGAATAAGGCAACCAAGCAGCAGGAAGCATCCGTGCAAAGGTCCTGGGGAGAGAAAATGCTGAACTAAAAGGCCACCAATGTAGCTGGAACCTCACCCAATGTTACCTCTCCCCTTGAGCTACTCATCACCCCATATCCATTCCCCTAACAAGTGCCCTCCTCAGAGCTCCTGCTGACAGGGTCCAGGATGTACAAGCCCTAAACAGTTCCATCCTCAGTCTGCCTGCTTCTCCGTCTCTCTGCACACTCAATAGGTATCACAGCCAGGATTTGAAATACCTATGCACATATCACACCCAAATCCAGATTTCTAGCTTCTGCTACTATTACACCCTGACCTTGAATCCTGAGAGGCATCTCAAATGGAACACATTCAGAAAGGATCTTGTTCTCTCCATCCCCACCTTCACCACCCTTTGAAAAATATTAAACAAGTTATTTTGGCCCTACGTCTGTTGGCCTTGGGACCACCATCAATCTTCCTACCCAACTGTGTGAGCCAGTAGCTCTCCAGGTCCAAGTCCTCTGTGGTTCCCAAGAACTTCCCAACAAGAGATCCGTGTGAGGCCAAATTTTCTTCAGCTCTTTCAACCAAAACAACATACTGTAACAGACTGAATACAGAACTAGATGTAAGAATCTAGACATTAAAGAGATTTGCAAAAATGTAAAAACAATGCCACTCTTTTCACTAAATTTTTTTGTTTATAAAAATAGTTATTGTTCATAACAAATTTTATTTTTTTTTTAAAGATTTAATTTATTTGTCAGAGAGAGAGAGAGCACAAGCAGGGGGAGCAGCAGCAGAGGGAGATGCAGGCTCCCCACTGAGCAGGGAACCCAAGGCAGGACTTGATCTCAGGACCCTGGGATCATGACCTGAGCGGAAGTCAGATGCTTAACCGACTGAGCCACCCAAGTGTCCCTAAAAAAAACATTTTAACAAGAAACTGGTTTATTACCATTAAATAGGTATATATTTCTAAAATTTTTCAATTTTAATTTCTAATAAAGTAAATATCAAGATATAACCAACATAAACAAAAGCTCTACGGGATCCTCAATAATGTTTAAGATTGTGAAGAAGCCCTGAGATCACGAAGTTTGGGAACCATGGCCTCCGCTAAAAATGTTGGTATATTCTTGTACTCCTCTCTCTCTCTCTTATCTCCCACATCCACTTTATCAATTCTGCCACCCAAATAATCTTTCTCTTAAATCCTCTCCTCTTTCTTTTTTTTTTTTTTTTTTTTTTTTTATTTTTTTTTTAAAGATTTTATTTATTTGACAGAGAGATAGCAAGAGCAAGAACACAAGCAGGAGGAGTGGGAAAGGGAGAAGCAGGCTTCCACAGAGCAGGGAGCCCGATGCGGGGCTCGATCCCGGACCCTGGGATCATGACCTGAGCCGAAGGCAGACGCTTAACGACTGAGCCACCCAGGCGCCCCAATCCTCTCCTCTTTCTTCCCAAACCCTTTTGGCCAAAAAAAATGGGCTCCTGAAAGATATCCACATCAAATCTCAAAACCTGTAAATATTATCTTATTTTGGAAAAGGGTCTTTGCAGATGTAATTAAGTTAAAGATCTTAAGAGGAGATGATCCTGGACTACCTAGGTAGGCCCTAAAACCAGTAACAAGCGTCCGTATAAGGCACACCCCAGGAAGAGACACACAAAGAAGGTCAGGTGAAGACGGAGGCAGAAATCAGACTGAGAGGGCCCCAAAGAAGCCAAGGAAAAGCTGGAGCCAAAAGAGGCTGGAAGAGGAAGGAGGGGGTTCTCCCCTAGAGCCTCCAGAGCGAGCGCAACCCTACCAACACTGCCTTTGGACTTGCGTCCTCTGGAGCTGTGAGAGAATAAATTTCCATTGTTTTAAGCCACGTGGCTTGTGGAAACTTGTTATGGCAGCATCAAGAAACTAATACATCCATCCTCAGGCATGGAATGTCAGGGACCCGAGCTAGACAAGTCTCTTTCCCTCAATATGACCCTCAGAGCCACTTGTCCCCTCAAACTGCAAACATGAGTCACTTTAAATCTCATTCCTTGAACTTCACACCCTGGAATGGCACCTCACCAGCTCCACTATAATATCCAAATGCCTCAACACGCCTACAAAGGCCCCCATAACTCGATCCCACCTTTCTTTCCCTCTCCAGCCCAGCTCCCCGCTGCGTATCCCACACCATGCCTCAGGCCCACAGCCCAGAGCACATCCCACATTCCTTCTGGCCTTTTGCACAAGCTGCTCCTTCTTCCCCAAAATTAATTTTCTTCCACATCCTCAGCCCCATGCACTCCTACACATCCTTTAAGTCCCGGACTCAAAAATCTCCTCCTCTATCAGGTCCTGTCAAAAAAATGGGTCACTCCCTCTTATTTCCACAGGACTTTGTACATTCCTCTCAAAGAATATCCGAAACATTGTATTCCTTATTTACAACTCTATCACTTCCTCTAAACCAGGGTTTCTCAGCCTTGGAATTACTGACATTTGAGGCCAGATAATCCTTTGTTGGGGGGCGGGGGGGGAGGGGTGCCCTGTTCAGAGTCCCGAAGAATGTCAGAAACATTCCTGGCTTCCACCTACTAGATGCCAGGATCAGCATGTATATGCACATATGTGCATACACACAGTCAAACCACCCAAATTTCTGAAAATATTGCCAATGTCCCTAAGGGGAAGGGGGAATCACCCCCAAATGAAAACCACTGCTCTCTACTGAAGTCTTTGGGGGCCCAGGACCAATGCTCCTACCATTGGTTTATTGTCACATTTACTCTCAAAAGAAATTTTGAGTCCTAGGTTTGGGCCAGGTGCTGTGCTCAAAGCCAGGGACATAGAAAATAAGTTTTAAAAGAAAAAAAAAGGGCGCCTGGGTGGCTCAGTCGTTAAGCGTCTGCCTTCGGCTCAGGTCATGATCCCGGGGTCCCAGGATCGAGTCCCACATCGGGCTCCCTGCTCAGCAGGAAGCCTGCTTCTCCCTCTCCCACTCCCCCTGCTGGTGTTCCTGCTCTCGCTATCTCTCTCTGTCAAATAAATAAAATCTTTAAAAAAAAAAAAAAGAAATTTTAAGGGGCACCTGGGTGGCTCAGTCGGTTAAGCAACTGCCTTCGGCTCAGGTCATGATCCTGGAGTCCCGGAATCGAGCCCCACATCCAGCTCCCTGCTCAGCAGGGCGTCTGCTTCCCCCTCTCCTTCTGCTGCTTCCCGTTTGTGCTTGTGTGTGCATGCACTGTCAAATAAATGTTAAAAATAAAAATAAATTAAAGTTTCAGGCCCTATCCTCATGAAGCCACAGTTGGCAAAGGGCCTACAAGGTGCTCAATAATATTGGCTGAATGGTGGGGCGCCTGGGTGGCTCAGTCAGTTGGGCGTCTGCCTTCGGCTCAGGTCATGGTCCCGGGGTCCTGGGATCGAGCCCCGCATCGGGCTCCCTGCTCGGTGGGAAGCCTGCTTCTCCCTCTCCTACTCCCCCAGCTTGTGTTCCCTCTCTGGCTGTGTGTCTCTCTCTGTCAAATAAATAAATAAAATCTTAAAAAAAAAAAATATTGGCTGAATGTCTGAGTCAGTTTGGCATAGACATACACACACACATATATATAAACATATGTATACACACATATATATGTATGTATATGTATATGTGCAGTAATACTTCCCTCAAAACATGGAAAATAGGGCGCCTGGGTGGCTCAGTCAGTTAAGCATCTGCCTTCCACTCCGGTCATGATCCTGGAGTCCCAGGACGGAGTTCTGCATCAGGCTCCCTGCTCAGCGGGGAGTCTGCTTCTCCTCTGACCCTGCCCCCTCTCGTGCTCTCTTTCTCACTATCTCTATCTCAAATAAATAAATAAAAATCTTTAAAAAAATAAAAATAAATAAATAAATAAATATGTTAAGCATCAAAAAAAAAAAAAATCTTAAAAAAAAAAAAAACATGGAAAATAAAACCCAGGGGCTAAAATTCTTCTCCTCAGGGCCATAGTATTTCATAACTAAGGGCGGGGGGTGGGGGGCATTTATATAGAACACAACATGTAAGTGTTGCTCCCAGGTAGTAGGCAACTGGTACAACTTGTCTATTTGTATCTCCAAGAGAGCTATGCATAAATAAAGGAACATCTCAACCAAGAAAATTAAAACTAGATGGGATCGATCCCCAACACACAGAGCCCACAAAGGCCAATGCCAGAGCTATCTACACCAGAGGCCATAGATAGAGCTGGGAACCCTCCACCACAAAACACAAAGACAGGGTGCCTGGGTGGCTCAGTCGGTTAAGCGTCTGCCTTCGGCTCAGGTCATGATCCCAGGGTCCTGGGATCAAGTCCCGCATCAGGCTCCCTGCTCCGTGGGGAGCCTGCCTCTCTATCTCTTTCTCTCTCTGTCTCTCTCTGTGTCTCATGAATAAACAAATAAAATCTTAAAAAAAACAAAACACAAACACAATAGTGCCTGAGCCTTCCAGAGTCTTCTTCCCTCTGCCCAAGAGACCCCATTCAAGATTCTGACAAGCTCAAAGATCAAATGGTGAGCTAAACAGTCCCCAGCTCTCACAGAGACACTGGGTGCCCTAAAATGCAGAGAAATTGTCGCTGCCAGGACAAGGCGAGGGTGTTTACCAGAAGCAGAGGCTGTGTACAGAGGGGAGGCCAAGTAAAGTTGCAAGAACAAATCAGGGCACACAAGTGCTTGACCCAGATCTGCCTAACAAGTCACTTTAACCTCTCTGGGACTCCATTTCCTTTTGTATTAAATGAGAACAACGCATCTTTAAAGTTCCCTTCTAGCTCTAAACATTCCTGGTTTCCCCCAAAACTGGTACAGACCCATAGAATCTTCCTCTCCAAACAAAACATGTAGGGCTCTTCCTTCTTTCCCACCTAAACCCTTTCTGACAGAAATGGAAATAAAGCCATTTCCATTTCCTCTAAGTTTTTTTTTATTTTAAAGATTTTATTTATTTATTTGACAGAGAGAGAGAGAGAACAGAAGCTGGGCGAGGGGCAGAGGGAGAAGCAGACTCCCCCCCCTGAGCAGGGAGCCCGATGCAGGACTCGATCCCAGGACCCTGGGATCATGACCTGAGCCCAAGGCAGATGCTTAACCTACTGAGCCACCCAGGTGCCCTCCTCTAAGCTTCCGATGGGCACTGGGCAGAATTGACTAACAGACAAGATTAAGGTGCTTTCTGTCTCTTGCTGTATACCCATTTAACCAGAGTAGGAGAGCTCTGGAATGTGCATTCTCTGGAAAGGGGAGGGGAAAAGAAAAAAAAAAAAAAAAAGGAAGGGCTCATGCTGTGATGATTTCAGGTGCCAATATATAAATGAAAAGTACCATAACAGGAGGGCTCCCTGCTCAGCGGGAAGTCTGCTTCTCCCTCTCCCACTGCCCCTCCCCTGGCTTGTGTTTTCGCTCTGTCAAATAAATAAATAAAATCTTAAAAAAAAAAAAAAAAAAGGAAGAAAGAAAGAAAAGTACCATGACAACATCAGAATGCTTTCAGCTACAGGAAATTGACAACTGGCCCAAAATGGCTTCAACCACGTGGACATCTACTGTTTATTTCACAGTCCAGGGAGAGGTGGTCCTAAGGTCAGTTCAGTAGCTTAATTTTCATAAAGCCACTGAATTGCCTCCTCTTGTGTTGGCTTTTCATTCACAGGCGTGTTGCCTCATGGGCACAAGATGGATGCCCTAGCTCCAACTATCATATCCTCTAATTACTTTTCCTAGATAGATAGAAAACTAAGGAGCTATCAGGGCATTAAGAGAGGGCTTTCTTCTCCTGCGCCTGCACTTTTTTCAGTGAGAAGAAATTCTTCAGAAGTCCTAAGGTAGACTTCCACTAAAGCTCTTTAGCCAGAATGAAGTCATATGCTCACTGCAAGCCGCACGAGAGGTTACCTAACCTAATTGACAGTCTGGCTTTGAAAAAAATTTTTTGTGGGAAGCAGGTAAGGGAATCCTGGGATAAGAACGACAGTCAAGTAGTCAACAAAGTGCCACATACACCTATACCCAGTAGTGTGCTGGTAAATGTTTAACAACTAGCTTTAAAAAAAAAAAAAAAGAACCTAATTTATAGCGCTTGCCCATTTCCTTGGTGTAAATACTCCCATTATGCCACAGTTCGAGACACCAAAATGATATGAACCAGCGGACAAAATTCTCAGAATCTGAATAATCAGTTGGTTCATACCTGCTCTAGCACACCACTGAATTTATACCTCACACTGGGTAACAATTTAAGTTTACAATGCTCCCTCACATTCAAAGCAGTCTAGATGATTAGGTATTCTTCCCAACTTGTAGGTGAGGAAAAGGACACAGCACCCCAAATCACACAGTGCAAGTGGCAGAGCTGGACTGCTCACGTAACAGCCCTAACCCCAACCTCACCGCACTTCTGGTGGCATCAGGTGCATACGTGTCTATCCCTACACCCTACCCGATCCCTCTGTCTACTACACAGCTAAAGGGGTTCTAGCTTAGTTTGGAACCAACAACAAAGACCCATTCCTGCAAACTCAACCAGAATTACCTAATAATTATTCTTTAAGTCATTTCCTCCAATGACAATAGTAGTGCGCAAGTATTTTTACAGCTTGGAATAAAGATTAGGACAAAAAGAAAACAATCAGCCCCAATCCCATCCTTGAGAGATAACAGTTGTTTGCATGTGGTTGATAAGCCCTCCAGATTATGAAGGCGTCTATTATTTTTTTAGGTAAAAATCATGCTATTTTGTAATATGATAACATTTTTATTATGTAGACTTCCCTAAACAAAGAAATCCAGAGGACAGTATAATGAACTTTCTTGTCACCACCACCAGCTTCAGACATTATCTAAAGACAATTAAAAGTGTTTGCATGTTCCCTTCTCTATGAGGAATGTGCAGGAGGTAGGCACCTCCCTCTACACTGCCCTTGGACTTCTTCCCTCCACGTGGCTTGCCCTACTCAGATTGAGGTTAGCTCTTCTCCAGGCTAAGTCGGCCAGTTCCTTTCCCTCTGCTCAGAGCACACTGCTAAAGAGAACCTTTAATCGTGTTCATTCTTACGGACCCCTCCAACTTCTCTACTCCCTGCCTAGTCTGTCAAGAAGCCTCACAAGTGGGGTTCAGAACTTCAGTAAAGGAGAACCCCAGAGCACATCACAATTCTTGGAGTTTCCACGTGCACTTCCTCCATCCTACTTCTGCTACATTCTCACGTGTTTGCGCACACACCCCCAAGAGGTGCGGGCTGAACGAACATCCTAGGATTCTGTCCACCCCGTCCTACCTGGTGCTCACCCAACACAGTATGCCTTCCAGACTTCACTCCGTGGTCTTCTAACTTCCTAAAGGATCACATTTCATCACCACAGTTGCCAGCCTAAGTGAAAAACACAACAGGCTAACGGACAGCGGCCGTACCCCAAATCAACAGCTTTACGTGAGTCCCCAAAGAGCCCAGTTGAGATCCCAGGCCCGCAGTCAAACAGAAAACTCCACTGCCCTGAACAAGTCCAAAAAACATCCTCATGGGACAAAGCAAGACCTGCTCCCCGAAGCCCCAGTTTAGCCAAGTGCACACAGGAGGGAGCTGTGGCTATTTCAATGGCAAGGCAGGGCATTCTATTCTACTATAAACCATGAACAGCTGATAGAAAACAAGCCTATTCTGGGAACCATGCTTATTAGAACAGAACTTCAGGGGGGAAGGTAGCTAACTCATTTGCACTATTTTGTACCAAAAGGTACTAATACTTCAAATGGTATATTTGTTTAAAGATTTTAATACATCAAATGTGGGAAGCGGGTAGGAAATAAGGGGGAGTCTGGTTTTCAACATTTTTAAAGATAAAGACAAACTAAAGCCATTGCTCTCAAACCTCACATATTTAGGAACCACCTGAAAAGCTTGTTTGAAGTGCAAATTCCTCAGCCTCCTTCCCAGAACTTCTGACTCAGCAAGTCTGAGGTGGGCCATTATATCTCCAGGTTTAACAAGCATCTTTGAAGATTCTGCTGTAGGTGTTAGCAGACCCTGAGAAATGACAACCACTTGGGTTTCTACTCCTTGGCCACAAAGTTTGGGTAGCAACATTTCTGTGAGCAGCAGGAAGAAGCAGGGCCTTTGACCCAGTGTTTCCTACACTGATTCTGGCCTAAGAGTCTCATGAGACAAAAGTTAAACATACAGATGTTCCTCCCGGTACAATGGTACTCAGGGAGGTCTATGATGGGCCCAGGAGCCAGCCAATGAATCTCAAGAGGACAATCTTCCCCGTTCTCTTCCGGTCCCCCAGGCAACTGGTCAACCCGTCCTCTCTTCCCAGGCAACTTTATCAACATCCTCCCTCTCAAAGATTATAAAGAAACAAATTTTCACCTCCCCTCACCCCACCTCCCCAGCTGTCTCTAAAATAACCGTTTACTGTGTTTTAAGAGTTTTACATGCTAACAAGAAAACTAACAGACTTTGCCAAAATAAAACAAGCATTGGGGCAGTTAGATGTTATAAATACAACTGCTCATTAAGAGTTCTTTCTGCATTTTATTAATTTCTGCAAGAACTATTTACTGAGCACCTAGTCTAATCCCAGGCACTAGGCAGCTCAAAACTGTGACCACCACAGACAAGCCCCTGTTCTCATGCAGTTTACATTCTAGTGTGGAAAATCATGGAGAAAATCAGCAACCATTTCAGTGACCAGCACTGCCAAAACCTATTAACACAAGATAATGAGCTGGCAAGGATAAGGAAAGATGGGTTACAAGGAAGGCTTTCTTGAGAGGGAGTCTCTAAGAGCCAAATGACAGGAAACATGACTACAGGGGCAGTCAGGGACAGGAACATAGACACAAAGAGCTGAGCCTACTGGAAAGAGAGAGAAGTGGCCACTGGTCCTACCGCACAGCCCGAAAGAGAATGAGCAGCAAGTCTGGAAGGGATCACTCAAATCCCAGAGGCCAGATCTCAAAGACAGGGTCTTATGGATATTATAAATACAACTGGAAGTCCTGGGACCCTTTAACAACGGAGGGGTTATCCCAATAGTAGTTACCTGAACAGAGCACTGTCTGTGTGCCAGACATGGTTCAAATCTCATTTCATCTTTCCAGCAACCCCATGTGGTAGGAACAAATATGAACCCCATTCCACAAGTGAGATCTGAGTCAAAAAGGCAGTAAGTGATGAAGCCAGAACTCAAAGCCAGGTGGTCTGGCTACCGGTGGTGGTTGTGGACGTGAACAAGGGCCAGATGGTAGGGCCGTGAAGGCCTAGGTAAGGAATCTGTTATTCCAAGTGTAATAGAAAGCCATTAGAGGGGGGCTGAGACTTCCTAACTCATTCCCTTTGATCTGAGCTAAGAGAGGGCACAGCTTCTGGGAAAAGCCCACCACACCCTGGCTGAGTTGGCTGCTAAACCAAACCAATGCCAACTCAGCCATATACAGATGCCTAGAGCTGCCCTACCTACGTCAGGCAGAACTCTCTAGCGTCTACAGAACTGGATGCCTTCTCTCTAGGTCAGCGTCCTTAAAGTGGGGCCCTGGACCAGCAGCCATCAGATCACCAGGCATCTTGTTAGAAATGCAAATCATGGGGCCCTGGCTCCTAACTACTGAATCTGAAAAACCATTTGTTTTTAACAAGCTCTACAGGTGATATAGGTCAAGTTTGAGAACACCTGTCTGGGTTATCCACATGCAGACACAACCACCACCACCACTACCCCACCCACCTTCTCCAACCCCCACCCCCACTCCTTCCACTACCCTCCCAAGGTTTACTGGACTTGTCCTTGGGCAGCCTCTGCGCTGAACACCCAGCCATCCATCCCCTCTACTGACGGGACTCTCGGCTGGAAATCTCATTATTGGCCCAAACTATTTTTCTAACTAATCTGACTTCCTGAAAATATTTATTATTCACCTGTTTAGGCCTCTTCTACCCTAGGGTAAACTCCTCTTCCTTCCTACTTCTAGGGTTTAACTTTCAGCCTTGTCACCTCCAAGGTTGGATGTCAAGGATAATTTCTGCCTTAACCTAGACTTTCCCTAACACCCTTCAATCACCAGATTTCCTTTTTATTCATTCATTCCCACTTTCATTCATACATTCCAACAAGTATTCATGCCCTCAGCATCCCAGGAACTAACTACACTAGGTGGCAGGTACTTTAGTGATGCCTAAAAACAGCGCTCATCCCTGCTCTCACAAAACTGACCCTTTAGTGGGGGATGGCAGCATGCAAATAAATACAAAATTACAGGGCGCCTGGGTGGCTCAGTTGGTTAAGCGACTGCCTTCGGCTCAGGTCGTGATCCTGGAGTCCCAGGATCGAGTCCCGCATCGGGCTCCCTGCTCGGCAGGGAGTCTGCTTCTCCCTCTGACCCTCCCCCCTCTCATGTGCTCTCTCTCTCATTCTCTCTCTCTCTCAAAATAAATAAATAAAATCTTAAAAAAAAAAATACAAAATTACAAATTATACGGTTATACTAGAAAGACCTCTGAGAAGGTCGCTGGGCTGAGACCTGAAGGATGAAGAGACAGGCCCTGACAGTATTTGGGTGCTGAATCCATGCCAGACTCTAGTCAGTCTAAATGCTTTATATGCATTACTCATGTACTGTTCCAATAGCCTGATGGAACTGTAAGAGCGGATACTGAGGGATGGGGAGAATAAGGATATATAAACAGGAGAGCCAAGTTTCAAACCCAGGCAGACTGGCTCCGGAGCTACCCTCCTCACCACAGACTAAGGTGAGAAAAGTGGGGTGAAATGGATAGGCAGACAAGTGTCCAGGCAGACAGATCAGCATGTATAGAAGCCCAGGGGCAGAGAAAAGTCAGCCTGAAGCAGAAAGGAAGTCGAGCATATTAGTGAAACTGGGGAGCAGTGGACGGATTGGAAATATATGTGGGAACTGGACCAGACAAGATATCCTGAAACATGTATTATGGAGTACAAGGAATAAGGGGAAATCAAGGGTGACTCTCAGTTTTCTGATTCTGTTTTCAAGGCTTGAGGACAGTCAGAAGACAAAGTATTATAACACGATATATTTAAAAAAAAAAAAAAATCCCGTTGAGTGCTAATGCACGGGCAAGCTCTCAAAAAGAATACAGTCAATTGATCAAGCAGGTTAAAGTTTCCAGCTCTCCCCACCCTCCCCTCCTTCTCCATAGGGGATCTTCATTCAAGGGTTCCAGCCTAACTCCCAGGAGCTGTTTTCCAGGACACTACTAACACTGGCTAACAATAATAAGAATCACAGCTATAGTAATAAGAATAGCTTGCACCAGGAGGAGGGTTTTTCTCACACAAATGTAATGCTTTCAAACCAGGGTTCTCAAAATTTTCTGAATAGAACAATTATACTAATTTACAAATGAGAAGTTGTGCAACTTGCCCAAGGCCACACCACTGCGAAGAGGCTGAACCAGAATCCAAATCCAGGTCTGCCCAATTTCAAAGCCCATACTTCCTCCATTAAATCAGCATTTCCCATAATGTGGGACAAAGATCTGTGATGGAACACAACAATGGTTTTAAATGCACAGATAAACTTTTTAAAGTTTTAATAGTTATAGTCTGATTCTATTATGTATAGCCCTATGTGCGTGTAATTATCAGCTAGATAAAAATTTTATACATACACACAATCGGATTCTAACTTTTGCATTACATGTGTATATGTGAATCCATGACTTCATGTGTATTGCTGCCTAGGAAACAAAGTTTCTTAAAAGTTAAAGAAAACATTAGAATAAAAGTACAGCTGATACAGGGAGAGGGGAGAACTCAAGGCAGAACATAAATAACTGAAGCTTGTGAAACACTGCTCACCACACCACCACCCAAGAACAGCCAAGCACCTGGTTCCATATTGTACTCAAATTTGCCTACAGTCACACATAACTTTGTGCTCCAGAGGGATGAAATATTGGCTGCCTTGGGGGATAGGGAATAGCAGAACAACACAATTTAGCATAAATCCTTCTTAACACAGTATTGGTCTTGACATAAATACTGGTTTGGTGGTCCAAATCCTCTGCTTCTTTATCACACACTTTGATTAAGTCAGGTAAAGCTTTCTTGGGCCTCAGTTTCCCTTTGTCAAAAGGAAGTTATATAAAATAGGATCTAAGGTCACTTCCAGTTTTAGAATTCTGTAAACTGTTGCAAAATCCTAAAATCCAAAATTATTTTTTCCAATCGGAGAGGCCCCAATCCTGAATGAGTGTTGACCTGAGAATTAAACACTAAATAAGCCCACACGGCAACCCAGACGACCATCCCGTAACTAGGGAGATGCTATTAATTACACTTCCCTCTGGAAAATGTGGCAAGACATTAAAAGATGAGAAAGATGAGCCAATCAGTATCCTTGTCCCCACCAAAACTTTTTAAAATTTCCTGACACTAATTTTTAAGTTACTAACTTTGTTACAGTGGGTCGTTAGTGTCTGTTATTTCTAGTCCTTAACAATTCACTTTAATCTGGGTGGAAATAGCCCAGAGAGAAATAGGTGGGGAAGAAATCTGCAAGATCTCATCAATCCATCCTCATGTTAAGCCTCAACTGAGAACCACCTGTAAAACCTTCCCCGCTTCAATCTGAATTACTCCACGGATGCTCAAACATGTTTATGTGCTTAAGCCTCTAAAAGGAATGAATTGCCACTCCTTAATTTTTAAAAACATTAACAGAAGTTTAACCAAAACAAGCATTCTTCCTCTATTACTGAAATAGATAGCTTTATCAAAAGGGAAGTCTTAAAGACCCCTCCTGCCTTCTTTACAAAGTCCTTTCTGTGATGTCAGTGGGCCTCCAAACTTTTAATAGAGAGTTTTTAAATTCCCAGCAAGAAGTTGTGCAATGTGCTCACTTCGTTTTTTTGCTGAAGAAAACAAGAGGATGGGTGGACTGCAGCTGGCAAACTCAGAAAGCACAGCTGGGTAGCAGGTGATCTAAAAAAAAAAAAAGAGGCAAATCCCTGGGCAAATTGTGTAGCCAAGGGTGATCATTATAACTGGAGAGTTGTTACATAATTACTTCTTAACTACTGACAAACACATAAATCGCTATAAAATGCCATGGTTCCTCTAGACATTGAAGCTAGTGTACCTAAGGCAAGAGTCAAGCTTTCTCCAATTTCATTCAAAGAAATAAGCAATCTCGGGACTTATTTCCCTTCCAAGGTAACCCATCTGCTTTTACATATACAAAACAGCCTCCAGCAATTAAACCAATCGCCTCTAGGGACGAAAATCAGGCTCCCCTTAATATTGATTTTTTTTTAAAGGGAAAAGGGGATACAGAAATAAGTACGTTCAAAGAGCTAAATATTTATCACCTCGATAAAAACGACTTCCACTCCAAACTGGAAAATTTTAACAGAAAAGGTCTCCCCCTCACCCCACCCCCCCGTCCCTGCTCAGCTGGCGCAAAACGTAAGACCTGTGTCGGATGCACTGCATTCCAACATTTTTCAAAAAGTTTACGAGGATTTACCGAAGCAGCGGGGAGAAAAATAAAGCAGGCAGAAGCGGGGGAGAGCAAGCAAGAGGGTTTCGGCAAAGAGGCACCCGGTGAAGCAGTCGGCAGCGCCGTGCAAGGCCCGGTAACGGGGAAGCGACCCGGCAACCGGAGAGCGAGCACCCCAGTGGAGCGCAGAGACTGACAACCGCTGGGTCTCCGCCGCCGGGGGTCCCCTAGCCCCCAGCCCGGTCACCGCCGCCTGGCCCCCTCCCGAGCCCTCTCCCCGCAGCGCCGGCGATGCCCGCTGGGCCAACTTGGCCCCGGGTCCGCGCTGCGGAGCGCGGCCCCAGCTGCGGGGGAGGCCGCCGGCGCCCTTACCTCCTTCTGCTTGGGGTCCTGCGGGTAGACGTCGGGCGGCCCGAGCCGGGGGCGTTTCAGCGGTCTCTGCTCATAGCTGAGAAGCCCGAAGGCGGCCATGATCTCTCATGTTAACCGGCGAAATGAATGAGAGTTGGAGCTGGAGCAGCCGCCTCTGAGCACCAGGGAGCAGCACTTTGCAGACAGACTCCCTCTCTCCCCCTCCTCGTTCGCTCACTGTGGCGCTGCAGGCAGGAATAAAGCAGGTTGGATGCAGCCGCTGCCCGGCACGCAGACACGCACTGATGGGGGCAGTCTTCGCCGGGCACCCGGCTGCGCTTCAGCCCCGGGACGCACCGCTCCGGTGGCGGCGGCGGCGGAGGAGCTGGAGGTCCGCCTGGGTCTCCCGCGGCGCCAGCCTCCCGTCCCCCCCAACCCTGTCCCCAGGGGGAGGAGCAGCTGATGGGAACGTGTGACTTTTTTCACCAATGGACCCAAATCCACCCCAGCCGGACAGGGGGTGGGGGAGGGGCACGGGGGGGAAAAAAAAACTTTTCTTGGCGCCTAGGCGGGTGGCTCAAGTGCTCACCCAAGGTGAGGGTGGCCCCCCAGCCCGGGGAAGAGACTGCGGAGAAGCCCGCCCCCGCCCCTCTTCCACGGCAGGGATCCTTCCCGCGCCGCCACGCGCCCCGCAGACCCCGCCACCTGGGCGCGGACCCGGCCGGGGCGGAGGGAGAGAGGCCTGGGGGCGGGGGGAGGGGGCAGGGATGCGGACGGGGAGAAGCGGCCGGTGCCTCCTAGACGCCTGCCGGGCTCCGGTGGCGCATCCGAGGCTCCGGTCCCCTCGGCGGCTCCGGGCAGGCGCCGAGGCGCGCTGCTGGCGGTCGCGGCGGCTGGAGGGGGCCGTGCTCACGGTGGCGCGGGGCCGATTTAACCCTTTGCTGCCCCTCCAGAGGCTGGGGGAAAAGGGGGAGGAGGGCGGGCTGTGAGCGCCGACGGGGGCAGCCAGCCCGCGGACGTCTCGGACTCCTCCAGCCCACCGCCTCCCCCCGGCCGCAGCTCCTCCTCCCACCTCCACCCCCCTAACAGTTTACCTGTTGGTCCCCGGCTAGTGGGCAGGGGCCGGCGGCGGCGGCGGCACTCGGGCGGCCACAGCCTCCATGATTCGGGCTGGGATGGGGGGGGATTGGATTGGATTTTATTTGTGAGGTATCAGTCTCGTCCAGGCGAGCTCCGGGGACACCGCGAAGTTTGCCACTGTCTGGGGGCGGCGGGCGACGCCGGCTCGCCGCCGCCGGCGTTCTCGCCCCCACGACCCGGGAGCGCGAGCTTCCGAGTTGGCGGACGGCGGCGCGGCGGCCGCACTGAGCATGCCCAGCTCGGCGGCCGGACCGCGGAGGAGTTGGCTGCGAGCGCGCTCCGATCCGCCTCTCCGGGTTTTCGCAGCCGCAGAGCGCGCAGCCCGCGGGCCCCGGCGCCGGGGTTGGTCCTGGGGTGAAACTGGGCTAGGGAGGGGTCGCCCGCAGGACCCCTCTCCCGGCCGCGGGCCGCGCTGTCCGCCTCGATCTCTCCTCGGGGTCGCTGTCCCGGTGGCCTGGGCCGGAAACCTCACCTGCGCCGGGCGTGTGGAGGGAGGGAGGCGATCCTCCAGGGGAGACCTTGGTCATCCAACCCACCCGTGCTCCTCGCTCGCTTCGGGGCGTGGGCATCTAGATGCTGGGCCACCTGCCGCGAGCACTGCGAGACCGGAGCCGCGGGGGGGCGGGCCTGGCCTGTCCCGAGGGACCCGGCGGGAGGCGCGCCCGGGAGGATGTGCCGGCACTTGTCCAAGAATGATGGCTGCCATTTATGGAGCCCTCCCTTCGTGCCAGGATCTTGACAGTTTAAAGGTCTCCGATCCTTAAAAAATAAATAAATAAACCTTACACGGTTTTACCGTACCCTTTTTATAGATGGAGAAATTGAGTCAGCTCAGTGAGGCCCGGTGACTGTTTAAAGCCACGAAGCTACCTCTGCCTGATCCCAACTTTCGGACCTATTTTCCACGATTTGGTGTTGGAAGGACTGGGTTCCCCAACTGCCCTTACCTGCTTGTGTCATGTTCCCCACACCTTGAGGAATTTCCAGACTCCCGGTTCCATCTTCTATAAAATGGTATAATCAGAATCTAACCCAAAAGCCTATGTACAGCACCCGACATATAGTAGGTGCTCAGATGTGGCCCAAAATCTAAATATCTACTTACCTCAGCTGACCTGAAGCAAAAGGGAAGGAAGAAAAGGTAGATAAGGGGATGGAATGTGGTAGAAGCCAGTTTCTCACTCTTGACCCTGATCTGTTAGCCCTTCTCAAAATAACCTAAGGCCAAGTGAGACCTGTAGTTTTTGGTTTCTTTACTCAATGTAAGCACCTACTTTTAGAGAACAGTTACCCTCCACCAGGAGGCATTTCCTGACCACTTTCTGCACCCTGCCCCAAGGGTTTTTCTTCCTAATACCCTGGGTCTAACTTGAATGCTGAACTTGCCCTTGTGATAAAGGCATCTGTCAAATCTAACTTTCTCTCTTGAGAAAAAGGACAGTTATCTAACTTTATTAGGAAAATTATCAATGATACAAAAAGCAGGAGAAATGGTATAATGAACTTCCAAGTGTTCATCTCCCAGCTGTGGCGATTATCAAAGTTTTGCCATTCTTTCATCTTCCCCAGCCCAACACATTGACATGTACTAGAGAGGACACTGTTATTCATTGTTGCAACTTAGGCACACAGCCTGCAACACTACAGGGTGGGCACTCAATGGTTGGGTGAGTAGGTATGTGGGTCCACAGATCACTGGGTGTACTTTGGGGATACCTTGCACTGACAGTCGAGTCTGATAGGAGATGTAACCTCAATTCCTCCTTAGGAGTACCTAGGCAAGAGTCTCTAACTGGCCTCCACAGAGGAAAAAGTTTTGAAGCACTCAAAATTGTATACCATAAAGATTTTATTTGAAAATCAAAATGTATTAGTACTGTGTCCCTAGTGTTTAGGAAAAAGAGCCCCTGGTCTCCCTTCCTAACTCCCTTGTCTTGAGACAGTCTGGCATGGATTCTTTGGCCCTCTCAACATGGGATGAAAAAAGTTTTTATGCACTGAGACACTAACTCAAAAATCATTCTTTCACTACATGGACTTCCCATGGGCATTTGGCTCCATCATCTTGGCACTTGTGTTCTTCATGGTACAGCCCCATCTACCAATCTAGCTTTTTCCTCCTTAATCCCTCATCCCAGTTAGCTCTCAATCCTATTTCCAAACATGGAATTCCCAGGCCCTTAATTTTCCAATAGCCACCTGGGGACAGTCCTTAGAGTCCAGACTCCTGTACGAAGCTCACCCCAAACTCTTGGGGCACAAGATAATCCTTCAGTTCTTTTACTGCACTTAATTCTCATTTTCTTAACAGCTCATCGTTTGTTGCCATGCATTGAGATATGTCACACGATAATCTTGTTCTCCCATACCGACCGTATCCTCTTGCTCTCCTTCTATTCGAGTTAGTCTTTAAGCTGACTAAGGCCAGTTAACATTGAAGCCACCATGATCTACACTGTGCTTGAATTTCCCATCTCGGTGCTGGTTAATACAACAGATAGGCACAAATTCTTGTTGAATAATGTGAGTCTCATTTGCTACTGTTCCTATAAGGGGCATCTTAACTTTACCTGGCTAAGGACCCCCGGGGCCTGGGAACAGTTTGCACAGAACCAGAGTTACTCAGAAAACCAGATGCTCCCCAGACAGGTCCCAGCCTAGACCTCACCCTAGCCAGAAGTGAGTTCTGGCACCTGAGGAAGGTTAGGAGACCTGGTGAAGGAAAAGGATTGAAATGTGGCCAGAGAAGGAGTAATTACAAACCATTTTAAGCATATAGGACTTTATCCTCTAAGTATGAAGCTCAACCTCTAGGGCTGCTTTTGTGGGTTGACAAGTGTTTAAAAGCTGACCCTTTTCCCTATGTCACATCCAAGGACTCCTCAAAGATCCCTCAGCGTCAGGAATCTCCTTACCTGCTAATGTTCCCTCTGCAAGCCCCAGTTTTCAGAATTCTGCAAAGAGTTCCTCATAGCTGGGACTGCTTTTGTAGTCCTAGGCAAAGTCCCTTTAAGACGGCTCATGGCTGGCTTTCCTTCTCTACATTTGGTCTGCAAGAAATACACAGATGTCTTTGCCTGCACATATTCTAGTGCAGGCATTTTCTCACCAGCTTTCTCTCCTTGCCCACCATGGACACATTCTGCAGGCCACACAGTTCTTCACCTTGAATGTTCTCCCGTCTGGGTCACAGACCAGTTCCTCAAGTTCATGCAAACTGCAGTGGACAAATGTCAAGTGCCGAGGCCAGTAGTCCCTCCAAAGCTCTTTTCACAAGGTTTGAGGTGAGGAATAAAATTTATCTGGCAATAGGCAGAGACACAATCCTCTTTTAGAGCAAGTTTCCAAAGAACGAGAGTGGAAAATGGCTAGGAGCAGAGGTAGGCTGTTGACCCACCAGAAGCCATGGTCCTATTATCCCTGTTTTACAGATTAGCAGGTGAGGCCCCAGAGGTGAAGTAACTGGCATAAGGCCATTGAGTTAGCAAGTGGCAATGCCAGGATCAAACCTAGATCCCTCTGACTCTCCAACCTACGCTCATTATTGTCAGTGTGCTCCACATATTAATTATCATTTACATAACACTTAGAAAAGTGAGCCTCAGAAGACAGGTCTGGGATAAGAGAAGCAAAACTCCTGACAGCTCACTCTGGTGTAGAGCATGCTTCCACCCAAGTGGAAAGAAACAATTCTCAGTATAGTGCCTGTAGGTGAAGTAATTAAAGTTGCTGGGTTTCCCCGTGGGGCTGATGCTTGTCCAGGTGTATATATTACTGTGTTTTGTTAACAGATTGTCTACAGGCAGTCTTGCTTACTTTCGGTTTTTCTTATATCCCCATTACATTTAAATGCATTTGTGGTGTGTCTACTTCTGACTCAAAAAAGAAAAATGTCCCCTTCTCTTAGCCTCTTAAAGAAAAGGAAAAATGAGAATGACTTGAGAAGGTGGGTCAGCATAGAGAAGAAAGAAATGGAGGATTCATTTTGGGACATTCCAACCAAATGGGATTTTTAATATAGTCTTTAGGCCACCTGTAGAGATGTAGAGAATACAGACATTAAGACTCCCTAAAGCAGCACTGACAACAGAATTATATTGCCAGTCAAATATGTACTTTTACATTTTTTAGTAGTTACATTAAAAAAGTAAAAAGAAACAGATGAAGGTAATTTTAATAATACATTTGTTTTAACCCAATGTAGCCAAAATATTGTCATTTCCACATGTGATCATTTTTTAATGTGTTAATGAGACATTTTGCATTCTTTATGATAAGTCTTAGAAATCTTGTGTGCATTTTACACTTAAGGCACATCTCATTTCATTTATTTATTTTTAGTAATCTCTACACCCAATGTGGGGCTCAAACTCACAAGCCTGAGATCAAGAGTTGCATACTCCGACTGAGCCAGCCAGGCGCCTCAAGAACATCTCATTTCAGACCAGCCCAGTTCACGTGTTCAATAGTCACACGTTGCTAGTGACTACTATATTGGCCAGCCCTGCTCTAAAGGGACATTTCAGTACTAGTGAACCTATAACATATACGATCTCTATAAGATCAGTGAGGAGGCAGGTGAGTTTCCAAAGTAGAAGACCAAAAAGTAGTAAAAGACATAAAACAGGAGGAAGGTGAAGAAGAAAGAAAGTAAAGACAACGTGGGAAAACAATGGATACCCCAAAAGCACTTAGTTGCTAGAGAAACGGAAGCGTCAGGAGGGGCAAGGACATAGAAAAAAGAAGTCTGGGGACAGAAAAATCAAAGGATGAAATAAGACAGTTTTGAATTTCAAAGCTGAGCCCATGGCTTCATTCACCCACAAATTGTTGCCACTGATTTACAAAAAGAAGGCCTACTGGTTGACTTCTGGAGTGGGGGCAGTGACACACACACTTAGGTCACTGATGATCAGGGTCACATACTCAGGTTTTCAGCACCAGAATCATATTATCTTATTTTGTTAACTTACTCAGAGCTAATTAAAGCTCCACAAGACTTCGATAAATACTGAACAAATTCAAGAAAGAGTTCAGTAGAAAAGCAGAATGCTAATTTATTGATACACAGGAATAGGCCTTTCCGGAACTAACATAGGTATATTCTCTTATTCAGATCATCCCTTTGCTAGGAGGTTTTTGTTTGGTTTTGTTTTGTTTTGTTAGTAATCTCACACCCAAAGGGGAGCTCGAACCCACAACCCTGAGATTAAAAGTCACATGCTCCACCAACTGAGTCAGCCAGTCCCTTGTTAGCTTTGAAGTTTGTTGTAAAACTGAAATAGTAAGTAGAAGTTTATCTGGTGAGCATAAAATTAAAGCAAAGAATTGGATAATCTCCAAGGATTGTTTACTCAGACCGACCCATAGTGGAAGTCACCTTCTTTGTGACAGAAGTAGGACTAAAGCCACACCTCGGTCTATTGGTCCCTTTGGTGGCTATATAGACAAGTTGTTACTGTCCAATACATTTACTGTGTATTATACCAGAGGTTCCTGGTAGTCCACAAATGTGTCTTTTAGGTTTCTTTGTTTTGTTTTGGGCTTACACAGTCACTTCTGGACTCTAGAAAATCTGGCCACACTGGGTCCACATTCTCCAATGACATCAGTCTGTTAGAGCTGAGATGGACCTACCCCTCTGAGTGTGGCCTATTATCACAGACCATCTGACCAGCTCCGCTCAGAGGACTGGTTCATCTGACTGACTCCAATGCCTCAGGAGAGGGAGATTCCTATTATATGAAGACCTGCCAACCAGGCCTGGCTTCAGATTTTCCTGCTCAGAGAGAGAGCAGGTAGGAGATTGATTCATGTTCAGTTACATGATTATCAGATTACTGCTTTCTTATTGTTAACTAGTTAAGAATCCAATCTCCAGGGCACCTGGGTGGCTCAGTTGGTTAAGCGACTGCCTTCGGCTCAGGTCATGATCCTGGAGTCCCTGGATCGAGTCCCGCATCGGGCTCCCTGCTCGGCGGGGAGTCTGCTTCATCCTCTGACCCTATCCCCTCTCATGTGTTCTCTCTCTCTCATTCTCTCTCTCTCAAATAAATAAATAAAATCTTTAAAAAAAAAAGAATCCAATCTCCATCATTTGTTAGTTACAAATTATAACTCATCTGTTAGGATGGGTTACATCTGATTAAAGTTGATCTTACAATCTTGTATTTATTAATGATGAAATATTTCAGTTTTGAGAGGAATATTTCTTTTACCAGTTCTAGGAACATCCTTTTATACTTCCTTATATACCTGCTACCGTCACACAGCAAGAAAGCATAAAAAATACATTGGATGGCAGTATCTGGATATTACATAAAATATACTGACAGATTTAAACGATAAACTAAATGTAACAGGATCAAATTTTACATAAGAATAAGCTCTTTCCCTCCATCTACTGGATACATCAATGACAGTTCGGTATCTACTGTTGGCTAAATCTAAAGTTTAAATTCTAAGCAATAAAAAAATAAATGCTGCCAACTCTTTGGTCTCAGTAGCACTTGGGGAATAGCAGTACACAAATCAATTATGTGATTCCTTTATATAATAGCCGTTTTTATTAGTATTTTTAAACAATTGCCCAACATTCTCACCACTGCACCTCTTCTCTGAGCTGTTAACAAATGGTACAATTTACCAATTTGATTTTCATTTTCCTTCCTTTCTTCTGCTCCCCCTCTGGCAGAGTTGCTGTCAGTCAGCCAAAATGGTCAGCAAGAGAATGGAAGAAAAGAGAAGCAGAATTCCTGCTAAGTCTTCAAACAGGAAAACCAGGGCTGGACTAATCTTGAACTGACCACAAAGGACTTGATAAAGGCAGTAGCTCAGGCCTCTCCTGCTGCCTCCCCCACTCGGTCTTCAACTCATCTTCCTCTCTGCTCTCAGCCCTACCCAGCCAGTCTATTCCAGAGCAGGCTGCTCACAGCCTCTCCAGCCTCCATTTACTGCTGCTCAAAGCAGACTCCTTTGTCTCAAGATGCCCCAACTTGAACTTAATGTCTTCCTTGCTGTCACTGCACCCCCAGCTGGCCCCTATTTCCTGCTGGCAGGACAGGACCAGGTGGCTGAGGTTCCAGGGGTCAGGAGAGAAGGGAGAATACCTCTCCATAGCTGTGGCGCATGGAGCTGCAGAGTGAATATAAAAATTATGTCTCAGAGAGAATGTTGCAAACGGAGATAGAGAAGTGTGTCAAATAAGCAAGGGAGCCTGGAGGAGTTGGGAGCCGTCTGTCCAGGTCAAATGGGAAGTGCTTCTGATAATTGTGGAAGACCATGGCATTTGGGGACTCTTTGTGCATATGCATGCCAGAGCAAATAGAGGGCAGACATCTCCCAACTTTTCAGTAGAGAATCATATCTCTGTCCACATTTCAGGCCTATTGATTCTTTCTCGCCCAAATATTTCCGATTCATCCAGTCTTCAGTAATCCCTCAGCTACAGCTGTAGTGCTGGCCCTCAACATTTCTTACCTTGGATTATCCTTATCCCCCAGCTCATCTCCCTGCCCCAGTTACTTCTCTTTTTGGATTCCAATGCACAAGGTTTTCAGATTAATTTTTCAAAAATCTTCATAGCACCACACCATCCCTTGCTGAAAACTCTGCTAAATCCCTACTACTTTGTGTTTTGTTTTGTTTCTTAAGTTGTATATAAATAATCTCTACACCCAACATGGGGCTCCAACTCATGACCCTGAGATCAAGAGTTGCATGCTCCACTGACTGAGCCAGCCAGGCACCCCTGGACTCAGTGTTTTGTTTCTAATGAACAGAACAAAAGTGGTGGGAAGTCATTTCTGAGATTAGGTTACGAAGAGACTGTAACTTCCATCTTCCTCACCCCTCTCCATCCCACCCCAGCCCACTCCCCTACAGCCCCAGTCCTACCCAAATCCTTGCTCTGGGGAAGTAAGCTGCCATGCAGCAAGTAGCCCTATGGAGAGGCCCTGTGGTAAGAAACTGATGTCTCAGGGCAACAGCCAGCCTCACAGGAGACCCATCATCAGCCACATGAGTGGACTTCGAAGTGAGTCCTCCCCCATTTGAGTCTTGAGATGACTGCAGTCTGGCCACACCTTGATTGTGGCTTCCTGACTGAGCCAGAGGATCTTGCCATGCCACACCTGGATTGCCGGCCCACAGAAACTATGAGATAATAAATGTTTATCTATTTTTTTTCTTATTAAGTAAGTTCTATACCCAATGTGGGGCTTGAACTCACAACCCCAATATCAGGAGTCACATGCTCTACCGACCGAGCCAGACTTGTGCCCCTGTTTATGATTTTAAGTGCAAAGTTTTGGAATACTTTGTTACACAGCAAGAGATAATGAATATAGGTGACTTTTATAAAGTCAAATATTTTATATAAGAAAACATGCTAAGTTGGGGCACCTGGCTGACTCAGTTGGTGGAACATGCAACTCTTGGTCTCGGGATTGTAGTTCGAGCCCCGTGTTGGGTGTAGAGATTACTTAAAAATAAAATCTTTTCTTTCAAAGATTTATTTATTTATTTGAGAGAGAGAGAGAGAGCAGAGGGAGAGGGAGAGACAGTCACAAGCTGACTCCGCACTGAGCTTGGAGCCTGATGCAGGGTTCGATCCCACAACCCTGAGATCACAACCTGAGCCAAAAACAAGAGTCGGACACTTAACAAACTATCACTCAGGCACCTGTAATAATAAAATCTTTTTTAAGGGGCGCCTGGGTGGCTCAGTTGGTTAAGCGACTGCCTTCAGCTCAGGTCATGATCCTGGAGTCCCGGGATCGAGTCCCGCATCGGGCTCCCGGCTCAGCGGGGAGTCTGCTTCTCCCTCTGACCCTCTCTTCTCTCATGCTGTTTCTCTCTCGCTCGCTCTCTAAAAAATAAATAAAATCTTTAAAAAAAAAATCTTTTTTAAAAAAGAAAGAAAATATCCTAAGTTGAAAATTAGATGTTATAGGTCAAAAGCTTGGAAAAGTCTGAAGTGAAGATACAAACTTGAGATTCATGCCCACTTAGGGAGAAAGTGTCAGGTAAAGGAGGAGAAATTGTTGAAAAGTCTTGAAAATCTCCATAATTGATTGAACAAGTAGAGCTGGATGAGTTTGCAAAGGAGATAGAAAAGGAACAGCTGGAGAGGTGGGAAAAAAGCCAGGAGAAAGTTGAATCGTGTAAGTCAGTACAAGAGTATTTCAAAGAAGCAGGGAACGATCAAGTAAGAGAAATACTGAAACACTGGTTTTAGTATGATTAAGTCATAACTCCGGCAAAAGCTGCTGGTTATGGTTGGACTACAAGCCAGAATTGTACGGCCTGAGGTTGGCAGATACAGAAATGAAGACAGAAAATAGAGTTCTCTACAGAATTTGACTTAGGAAGGGGAAGAGATCAGGTAGTAGTTGGAAGTGGACTATGATTGTTTTGTTTTTTAATGAGAATGGGAAAGATTCAGTTGAGAGAAAAGGTTTGAATATACAAGAAAGAAAGAAGAAATAATGATGGTGTAAGATTCCTGGAAGGCAGGGGGGGATACTCCTTAGATGGGAGGTGGGACAGCACTGGTATTAGAGCAGGAGAAAAGAACCACAGAATAGGTGCAGAGGTTAAGAGAGTTCCTGTGTGAGAGTTCTTATTTTCTCCCTAACATGGTATAAGGTCATCTGCTCAGAGAAGAAAAAAAAAGAAAGGAGATTGGAGGCTTGAGGAAAGGAGGAAGGTTTCCATAGTCACCGTGGAAAATGGGAAAATGAGAGAAAGAGACCCGCAGTAAGTTTTTTTGTGTAGTATGAGGACCTGTTTGAAGTCAATGACCTCAAATTTACAGTGAAATCAATCTGCCCCCACTGGGTAATGCTCAGCTGCTTAGATACCGGCACAGCAAAACAACTAGCTGGGTTCATCCAGGTTTAGAGCTGAGACAAATGGAGGCAACAGAGGGACAGGGAAGTCTAGGCGAGTAGAGATGAGAGTAGAGAAATGTAGGGCACAGAAGGAAGTATAGAAATACTACTCATGGGGCGCCTGGGTGGCTCTGTCATTTAAGCATCAGCCTTCAGCTCAGGTCATGATCTCACGGTCCCGGGATTGAGCCCCACGTCGGGCTCCCTGCTCAGTGGGGAGTCTGCTTCTCCCTCTGCTCCTGTGCTCCCCCCTCCCCGCTCTTGCTCTCTCTCAAATAAATAAAAAAAATTTTAAAAATCTATTATAGAAATACTACTCATGAAATCTGTGCTGGATAGAAAGGGCTACGTTGATAGATTGGGAGATGGAGGACAGGCAATGCCAATGATGCTAAAGAAGATTTGGTATGAGAGCGGTTGAATAGTCACTTGGAAGAAGGGCTGGTTACAGTCAAGCAGCGGAGTGGTTGAGTTAGTAGTCATCTTGGAGGAATAGCATTACAGGTGGTGACAATACCTGGGGACTTTGTAAGGAAGGAAATGGCTGAAATGGAGAGGAAATCACTGAAGATGAATAGAAGATGAGCACCTATGTGGCCATGATGGACAGGCTACCCACCTGGGTGTCATCCAGGCTGATCAAGCCTTGGGTGTAGGGGGCAAGCAACTGGTTTGTCCTGTGAGGCAGTGGGATTTTCGCTCATGTCAATGTACATAATGAATGGGAGGATTCCCAGTAGATGAAGCAACAATAGGGGGTAGGGGCAGAATATCTAAATGGAAGGAGTACAAAGAAACAGGGTTTTATTTTTTAAAAAAAAGATTTTATTTATTGATTTGACAGAGAGAGTGAGAGAGCACAAGCAGGGGGAGCAGCAAAGGGAGAGGGAGAAGCAGGCTCCCCACTGAGCAGGGAGCCCCTACTCGGAACTCCATCCCAGGACCCTGGGGATCATGACCTGAGCTGAAGTCAGACGCTCCACCGACTGAGCCACCCAGGTGCCCCAAAGAAACAGGGTTTTAAAGAAGGGAGTGGAAATACACTGTGAGGGAATGAGAAAGACACTGGTACAGACTCTGCTTATTCTCTAACTGATATCTTTATCCCTTTTCTTCCTTACTAACAAAATCCTGATTTTGTTCCTGGGTGCAGTACACCAACTAAATCCTCTTAGATCCATTCCCTCGCATTAAGGTCATGTGGCACACTTCTACTCAATGAGACATAAACCTAATTTTCTTAGGGAATTTGAGAATGTTTCTGCTTTCCTGATGAAAGCATCACCCCTTCTTGCCTGGAATTCAGACATGATGGCTGGGCTGCAGCGGCCATACTGGGACGAAGCAGTTAGAAATATTAGAAAAAGGCAAAGATAATCACAGAGATGTAAGTCCTCCTTTTGACTGGCCACCAAGCCAATACCAGCAGCCATCTACATCTATGTAGATCTACTTCATTAAACCAGTGTTAGCTGACTTTTCTATTATTTGTAATTAATTATATTCCCCATAGAAATATCAGTTCACCTTGTTGTTCTGAAATACAAGGGCTATGAGAAAACAGTTACCACAAGAGAGGGCTGCAAAAGAAATCACGCCCTCGGGGAAGAGGCCAGCTTCCGGCAAGGCAAGATAGGAGGCAGGGGATATGGCAGTGCTTTGAAGACACTTTGCAGGTAGGCCAACTTGCTAGTTGTGGAGAAAGGATTTGAGGGCCAGAGGAGGATGGAAGGGAATGAGAAGGAGAGGAGAGGTGGAAGGCTGGGACAGAAGGATGCACAGAGATTCAGGAGAATGATTGTGGAAGTAGATCAAATGCCCACACGAGCCCACGGAAACAGAGGTTAGGCTTTGGACCTTGACCAGTGCAAACATAAGTGAGACACATGATGGATTTGAGCTCCAAGTCTCCTTGACTGTAGAAACCTATGTCACCTTCCAGGAGGGATTACCAGGTTGTGTGTGGGACCATCAGCTATCCACATCCTGAGTTAGCAAGACAAGAGAAATGTCATCCTTTTAGCCTCTCTAGAGAATCAACATGCAGGTTCAAAGCTGCATAATGAAACCTGGCAATTTCTCTGGATTCCCTCCAAATATCCCCAGGGGCAGAAATAGAAGCAGCCCTAGGGAGAAGGAGGGACTGCAGGCCCCAGCGCCTGCTAGGGCAGGGTGAGGGAGGCATTTTGCCCTCTCCTCTGGTAATTGGCCCACAAGGGTTGTTATCTCCCTCAGGAGGCTTGTGTTCCCCCTCCCTGAGCCCTCCTAGTCCCAAAGCAGAATGACAGCGTGTGCCTGGTAGATCATCCATGTTGCCATAGCAACAGGCTTGTCCCTGGAGCCGTGGGTTCATGGCTAAATGATCAAGTCTCTCTTAAAGGTTGCTGATGTGGGTTTGACCAGGATGCAGGCCATGTGGACATGAAGGCTTGGAGCCAAGAATATTCAGAATAGGAATTTTACTCCAAATGGTCAAAAGCCTAAAGAATCCATGAATGAATACAAGCTAAATCCAACAGAGAGTCAGGAGTTAAAACAGAAGGAGAACTCAGTCATCACGTCTAAGGGACATGCCTGTGACCCATTTGTGGGGAGAAGGGGTTGGTGATGGGAGTAAAGGAAGAAGTCAGAGCAAAAGGGGCGGGAGTGTCTGTGATTCCTTTTCATTGGCAGCTGGCTACAGGATGCGGTGGCTAAGCTGCATTCATAGTCAGGGACTCTGTGCGGACCCTGGCTGCCCCCAACCCTACTCAGCCGTGGATAGCTTGCCTTTCAGCCTCTGCGGATTATACCCCCATTCTTGTTCTGTGGCACAGAGTCTGTCACATCGTAGGATCTTTTTTTTTTTTTAAAGATTTTATTTATTTATTTGAGAGAGAGAGAGCACAAGCAGGGGGAGCAGCAGAAGGAAAGGAAGAAGCAGGCTCCCCGCCAAGCAGGGAGCCCGATGCGGGGCTCAATCCCAGGACCCTGGGATCATGACCTGAGCCGAAGGCAGACACTTAACTGACTGAGCCACCCAGGTGCCCCCACATGGTAGGATCTTGATAAATATTCAGTGAATGAACCTTCATTGACAACCTTTGCAGCCCTTGCCTACACTCCAGGTTATTGGACTCTTCTATAGGTGTCTGCCATTGGCATGGTCCTGCTTCTTCCAGGATGGAGTCTCTTAAAAGCAACATCTTCCACCCACTTGTCCCTGAGAATAACTGTGATCAGAGATTCCTGCTGTTATCCACCTGGGTAGATCTTTAGACACTAGTACCAGCCTGAACTAGGACAAGGTTTCAAATGTCCCTTTAGCCACAGTGGTGGCAGCTTTTATATCCTCTCCTTGGTGTTGGCAGCATCAGTCCCCTGGCCCAGTCCTGCTCCATCTGAGCCCACTTCCTTCTCTTTGTCAACCAAGAGGACTTGTCACCCTTCACAGTCAAGGTCTGAGGAGTCTAGGAGAGTTGTAGCAATATTGCAGACGGCTTTGAAGCTCTCCGGCTGCAAGAGTCTCCCAGTACAACTCAGGATTATAATAATATCATTCTATTCCGATTCACAATTGAAGAATGTAAAGTCTCTCTCTTAATACGCTATCCAGAATTATGCATGTGCACACACACATACACCCCTTTAATTATATATTTATTAAATTAGGGTGGTTTTTTTCATCTCTCCCATTGGAATGTAAGCTTCGTGATGTCAGGGACTATCCATTTTGTTTGCTACCTAAACAGTAGGTGTCCACTAACTATTCAGTGGATGAATAAATTACTTCTGACTGATCTCAGAGCAGGCCCACTGTGCAGCTAGGAACCCAACCAGTTCATCTGCTGCTTTGTGGAATGCCCATTTTCCCCTTACCTGGTCTATCTTCCGGGCATATGTACAGCCATCGCCTCTGAGGTTCACCACCACTACCAAGGCTCCTTTGTTATCAAAGCCCCCAGTGCCGTCTCCCGCCCATATCTGCCAAAACCACACCGCACCAAGGCTGCTCAGCTGGGTCCAAGCCCGCACTACTCCTGACCTTGATAACATGCCAGTATGAAGACGCCTGCCTGGGTTCCCCACTGAAGAGGAGGTGATCTCTTTCCCCACCTTTTATGTTACCCACATCCCCAAACAAGGCTGCCTTGAAATTTCAGATATTTTTTGCAAAAATAATTCTTTTTTTTTTAAAGATTTTATTTATTTCAGATAGAGCGAGCAGGGGTGGGGGGAAAGGGCAGAGGGAGAGAGAGAGAAGCAGGCTTCCCGCCGAGCAGGGAGCCCGACGCGGGGCTTGATCCCAGGACCCGGGGATCATGACCTGAGCCGAAGGCAAATGCTTAGTCGACTGAGCCACCCAGGCACCCCTAAAAATAATTCTTTTTAGTCCTTGCGGTAAGCTTCCTTGCCTAGGAATCTGGCATAAGCCCACCTCGGTGACAGGTATGTTACTGGGCCCACACACTGGTATCAGACCAAGCTGCATTCATTATCTTTTCTCCCTTTTCTCGACTGAACTCCCTCAATTTCTCTTCTTACAGTCCCTAGGAAGGTTTATGCCACCACTAGTTCCCTTAGCATGACCTGACATGTGTGAATTCTCCTGTGGGCCCAGACAGAGAAGCAGCTGGAATGGACACAACACAAGGAATTTGGATTTTATCCTGTGAATTATGAGGAGCAAGTGAGCCTTCAAATTCAGAGATTATCTTGAAGAAGCAGTTAGGGATAGGTATTTATTGTCCATGTGTGGAACGAGGCAAGGAGGAAGACGCTGGGATACCTTTAGTCATTGTAATTTACTCCCCAAAGGTCCTGACTGAAAAGAATTCCACTCTCCTCTTGCATCTCTGTGGGAGTCAGTGGTTCTCTCCCAATATTTCTGGCTTTCTGGGCACACAGTAGGATATCCATTCGTGGCCCTCTGTGGAAAGGTGGTATCATATGACCAGCTGTAGCCAAGGCATTGTGGTGAGAAGTGACAAGTGTCACTTACATAGCATGTGAGACCCTTCAGGGCTCTCTTCCCTGCTGGTGTGATGAGTGAATGTGGGAGGGAACCAGATGACTGAGAGGACACAGCGGTGCAGATAGTGGATGTGATCCCATGGGTGTCATTGCTGTAACTATCCCCCACACCTGGCAACCTCGAGATGGTGGCTGCGCTGTGAGCCTGGACCCTGAGAGGCCTCGAGGAGCACAGAGCTCACCACTCCCCTGTTGAGGCTCCAAATGTAGCTTTAAGTCACTGAGGTTTGGGGTAGGTGCCAGAGCCTGGCCTAGCCCGATGGATATACCTCCCCTCCTTTCTACTCTGTTTTTCTTAACAATAACTTCCAGGAGGCTCTGAAACCTTCCTCCCTGGCCAGGAGCCTGGTGGGGCTCCAGAGCCAGGAAAAATTCTGAAACAAATCTGAAGGGGGACACTCCAAATCAGGTGTAGTCTTGCGGTTACATCCTCACCAGTGTAACCCCTGGAGGCTGTACTCATGCAACTATCCATTTCAACAGTCCTGGTTTCCTATAAAGCACAAAAATACCTCTAGAAACAACTTGGTGTTGTAGGGAAGGGGACACCAGCCTTCTCTCTCCTCACCAGCTTATTAGATCCTCTTGCAGGGAAGGTATCAACGATCTGATCAGTGGGTCCGTGCACTTGTGGCCTGTGCTACTCTCTCTTATTCTCTGTCTTAGCCTTTTTCTTCTTAGGCTCCCAGCACTTGGATTTAGAGGTACATGGTGAGGAGATGGAAAGCCCCATTTAGAGGTGGGTGGGGGATGGGATGGATGGGGGATGAGCATTAAAGAGGGCACTTGTTGTGATGAGCACTGGATGTTGTCTGTAAGTGATGAATCGCTGAATTCTACTCCAGAAACCAATATTGCACTGTATGTTAACTAACTAAAATTTAAATTTAAAAAAATAAATGTAGGCCACTGGCTTTTTACCTGAACTCATTTTGATGTTGTCAGCAAGTATGGCAATTTCTGTTAAACTGGAACTTAGTTAAAACTGGAGCTGTGCTGCCCAGATTTCCCTTCACTGCGTACTTTTGAGTCTACACGGACCTAAAGAGACATTTTGTGCGTGATTCGGATGGCGGAGGTGAAGCGGTCAGAATATCCTCTTCATTCTTTGCACTTTTGGCAGGTCAGTGAGCTGCGGGATTTGTTGGGGAGGTTTTTGGGCTCACCTTGCTGGTGTAGTGAGGCAGCCAGGCCCACAGCAACTCCAGCTGCCCCCAGATCCTCCTTCAGTTTCTCTGACTCCTGAGCCAGGTGCTTGTTTAGCTCTGCGATCGGCCCCATCATCAAAGCTTGCAGGCAGTGGGTTCTGGGTCCAGCTCATCCTTGTGGTTTTCAGCTCACAGTCACAGCATGGAGGAGAGGGATAATTAGCAAGCAAGCCAGGCATTCCTGGGTTCTCTTACTATAACCTTATCCAAATTTATTTGGTACCCGTTGTACCTCAATAAAAATAGAAATATGGAAGTCCTTAACATGGCTGAAATATCTGGTGGTAACTCAGTATGCACAGGACATATAAGGTCCAAAGCACCATGTTAACACTTAAGGAAATAAGGATAGTAAAGAGCACAGAGGCTAATCGAAGAGCTGAGAAGACTGTCTCCTTGCACATGTGATTCATCCCTCATTTATTAAATACTTAATATGTGTTAGGAAGTCTGCTATTAAATGAGATAATAAAATTAGCTGACATTGAGGATTTATTGTATATTATGCAGTTTTCTAAAGGCAAAGCACTTAGAACGATGCTTGGTTCAAGCACTCAAAACGTTATTATTGTGCTTTATATGTAATATCATGTTTAACCCTCCCAGTGACCTTGCGAGGTGGTGATTGTAGTGGATGCTGTGGGTACGCCCATCCCTTTTACCAGGTGGGCACACCTACCTCCCAGCTGCTGTGCATTTGGGCTGCTAAAGGTTTATAGCTCTCCCTTTTCTCCAGAGAAAAGCCTTCTGTCCGACAGGGGCCACCCTGGGAGATTACACCGCATATGAACCATAGGTGACTTTCAGTAGACAATGACTAGGGAACATGTATTAGGACTTAGTTGGACAGTTAGGTAGTCACAGTCAGGGTCCCCAGCAAGAAATATGGAGTCAGGATAGCTAAAATAAAACAGCACTGACATCCTGTTTTGAGCTTAGGCAGGACCGCACTAGCATTATGCTCTGCAGCTTTTGCAGAAATGACTTCTGCAGAACATCCTAAAATAAGGCAATTAACCACAAAGCATTTGTCAATATCATGGGTAAGGGGCAGTTAAGACATAAGCCCCCAGATGTCAGCAAAAAAGACCATCAGCACATTGACATTAGCCTAATAGGTAGACAGATACGTGACCAAAGCTCTGATTGGCACCACTCAGCACACCCTGATTGCTTAAGATAGTTCTGCAAAAGAGCTCATAAAAACCCCTAAACTTAGAAACTCCAGGGGGCAACCCTTTCGGGTCCCCCTCCCTCTCCAGGAGCCTTATGCTATTGCTCAATAAACTTTGCTTTGCTGCCCACTACCCTTCATGTCGTCTGCCTTTTCATTCTTCGAAGCAGTGTGACCAAGAACCACGGGCACTAAAGGCAGAGAATTCCTGCAACACATGGGGCATAAAAAGTTAGCTCCTTGTCTTAAGGTGGGACTAACTTTGTGGTCCAATTCACGAGCTTCCTTTGAATCAGATTGTAGCTAGACTCCGGCTGAGACCACATCCTGACTTAGTACTGCCCCATCCCACTTCCCTCCCTTCTCGTCTCCTGAGAGTACTCCCTCAATAAATCACATGCCCCCCCAAACCCATTCTCCAGTTATGCTGCAAGGGAACCTGACCAGACGGGTACTGACAATATCTCCATTTACAATGAAGAAACAGAGGCAAGGGAGGCCAAGGAACTTTCTCCGGAACATTCCAGATCTCACAGTAAGCTGTGTTAAGTAGCATTTGAATCCGAGTAGTCTTTGCCTATGCAATTTGTCACTGCCCTTCATTTATAAAGAACTTGCTATGTGCCAATAAATGTTCCGTCTCAACAAACATTAGTTCTTGCCCTTTGCTCAGATGCTCAGAAATGAAAGTCAATCATACAGGATCCTTGTACTTCCAGAAGCTTATAAGCTCTTGGAAGAGACAGTCACCAGTAGAAAGCAGTGGTTATAGGCATAAACACACACCCACACACATGCACACCCATACACACAGATCTACACACACATACGCACATACATACACATGTACCTGGGCCACACCTGCACACACATACACACATATACACACATACCCGTGCCACGCCCTTCACTGAAATTCCCTACAGCTGCTAAAAAAAGTCATAGACTCTATGTTCTAAAAACATATAGTTTAAATGGAAAAAGGAATTTAAAAACCCTAACATGCTAAATATTTTAACCGTATATGTGTATTTCTTTTTTTAATATCAGCAGGATTATTTCTGCTTGTTTCCTTCTTTACATTTCTATATAATAGGAGGTTAAAAACACACAAATACACAAAACCAGATGCCTCTTCACAGGTCCAAAAGGATATTTAGGTATGTCAGAAAATAATAATAATTGTGCATGGGTGAGGCTAACCTGTAGTCTGATGAACAGAAAACAATATAAAACTGAGGGTCATTTGAGGAAGTAATAATATGTACATTAAATCTCCAGATATGCCTTTGTTCCCACATTATGAAGTTATGTTTTCTAATGACTGAATTCCCACAGAGGCGGCGTTCTCAGGCTCTCCCTTCCAACCTGCAGCGCCGCTCTGTCTGCTTCCCGACTCTGCGGCGGCCCGTGGGGCCCCTGAGGCCTGCACCGAGGTGAAATGCTCCCTGGACCTGGAGTCCTGGGTGTCCTGGGAGTCCTGGGTGCTTTATAACGTACTGGCAGTGACCTCAGGCAAGTCACGAACCTCTTTGAACTCCAGTTCTCAGCTGTGCAACTGGAGAAAATGAGAACCACTCCAGAGGATTTTTGCGAAGATGAAAGGGGGCAACCTTGGGTTGGCACCTCAGCCCGGCGCCTGAGTAGATGACAACAAAGGGATGGGAGAGTAAGCAGAGCTAAGAAACAGCGAGGGGTATGGAGCGACTGCGAGAGCCCCTGACTCTTCCCGGGGCTCGGCAACCACACAGCGTGGCCCGCAGCCGAGGAAAAGGAACCGCAGACGCTCCTCCCCCTGGATGGACCCATGAACCTTTTGCCACAGCTGTTGTATTGATTATTGTTATGAACGGGGGTGCTGACAGTAGTAGTGACAGCACTGTTGGTAGAAAGCTTTGAAGCAGATTGCCAACCCCATGACCCCCTTACCCCTTCAATTCATTAGTATCCGTCTCCTAATGGCAAAGACGTTCTTTCCACAGTAAAATGACCCAATTCAGGGAAGTTAACAGTGATAGGACATTATTTCCTAATACACACTCTATATTCAAATTTGCCAGTTGTCCCCAATTACGTCCTTTACAGCATTTCTTTTTTCCAATCCAGGATCACATAGAGTTGTCATTAGGTTTTTATGTCCTCTATGAGAAATCTTTAGTTTATTCCAATACCACAAAGATTTTCTTCTAAAGGTTTTCTTTTGATAGTTGTAGCTCTTATTTTTTAGTCCATAACTGGATTACTTGTTTAATGGTAATATAATTTATTAACATCATTGTTTACTTGATGCTCGTATTGTCCCAATTTGACCTATATAAGCCCCTCCAAGCCAGTTCCCATGTCCTTTTGATAGGCTGCCACAATTTTCTGAGCATATCCTTATTTTCTGGCATACGATGACTCTGGCTCACCTTTGTATTTTAACTGTTCTAGCCCTGGAATCAGCCATTTTTCCAAGGGACCCTGGTTCCTTTTAGTATAGTGATATTCAAAAACCATGATCTGGGCACTAGGTTGCTCATTGCTTTTGAGCATGATTGCTTCTGCCTGTGTGTCTATATCTGTCTATCTACCTACCTACCTACCTATCTACCTACCTACCTACCTACCTACCTACCTATCTATTTGGATTACTTCAGATAGTCCAAAGCAACAGATACTTTGGTGTTCTTTTTAGTCTTCTCCCAGTTCATATTTATGTCTGTCTTCTCCCACAGCAAGAACCCTGGCTCCTAACACATCAGTGTATGTACTTATTTGCTTAATTTGACAATACCTCAAAATAGTTTCAGAATTGCTGTAACCGTGATCTATAAAAAAAAAGTCCTATTAAGCAGAATTTAAGACTTCTTTTTCACCATTTTTTCTTTTTTTTTTGTACTAAGTATTTAAGTATTGGTTCAAATGTTATTTGAATTAATTCTTTTCTTTTTCCTCCATGTGGTCATCCTATTACTTTCAAATATTGTTCATTGGTTTCTGTTTGCATTCAATTTTTTTTCTCATACTTATTTTAATTTAATTTTGGATATGTAAAATATTAAGTTTTTAAAAATCAAAACTATACAAAAAGCAAATGCAGGGAAGTGGTGATTCCTCTCTGGTTCCTTTCATTCTATTCCAACCCACCATCTGTAGGTAACTGATGTTATTAATTTCTGCCTTATCCTTCCCATGTTTCTTTTTTAAGAAATAAGCTTTCTTACTCATATGGCATACTTTATATACTTTTATGAGCTTTTTTCCCCCTCACTTAATAACATACCCTGAAAGTCACTCCATACCCGTTCACAGAGATCTCCTACTTTGTTTTCATAGCTTCGGAGCCCTCCACTGCATGAATAGCATAGTTAATCAAACCAGTCTTGATGTTAGGGCATTTGGGTTATTCTTTGTTTTTGTTTTGTTTTGTTTTGTTTTTTGCAATTGCAAGTAATACTGCAATAAATACCTTGTGCATAGGTATTTTTGTAATGTCAGTCTGGAGACAGAAACCGATCATGACTTTAATAGGAGAAGTTTAACATTAAAATTATTAAGCTACGATAGAAGAGTGACGAAGATGTAAAGAGAACTCTTGAGTTGGCCACTGTTATTTAATATAGCACTGGAAGTCCTAGCCTCAGCAAACAAAAAGAAATAAAAGGTATCCAAATCAGCAAGGAAGAAGTCAAACTTTCACTATTTGCAGATGAAATGTCTATGTAGAAAACCCGAAAAGACTACACCAAAAAACTGCTAGAACTGATACACAAATTCAGTAAAGTCTCAGGACTTTACGCATAGAAATCTGTTGCATTTCTATACACCAATAATGAAGCAGCAGAAAGAGAAATCAAGGAGTCAATCCCATTTAAAATTGCACCAAGACCCATAAGAGACCTAGGAATAAACCTAACCAAAGGGGTAAAAGATCTGTACTCTGAAAACTATAAAACGCTTATGAAAAAAATTGAAGATGACACAAAGAAATGGAAAAACATTCCATGCTCATGGATTGGAAGAAAAAATATTGTTAAAATATCTGTATTACCCAAAGCAATCTCTACATTTAATGCAATCCCTATCAAAATAACAACAGCATTTTGCACAGAGCTAGAACAAACAATCCTAAATTTGTAGGGAACCACAAATGACTCCAAATAGCCAAAGCAACCCTGAAAAAGAAAAGCAAAGCTGGAGGCATCACAATTCTGGACTTGAAGTTATATTACAAAGCTGTAGCGATCAAGACAATGTTGTACTGGCACAAAAACAGACACATAGATCGATGGAACAGAATAGAGAGCCCAGAAATGGATCCTCAACTCTATGGTCAACTAATCTTCGACAAAGCAGGAAAGAATATCCAGTGGGAAAAAGACAGTCTCTTCAACAAATGGTGTTGGCAAAATTGGACAGCCACATGCAGAAAAATGAAACTGGACCATTCTCTAACACCATCCACAAAGATAAACTCAAAATGGATGGAAGGCCTAAATGTGAGACAGGAATCCATCAAAATTGTAGAGGAGGACACAGGCAGTAACCTCTCTGACCTTGGCTGCAGCAACTTCTTACTAGATGTGTCTCTGGAGGCAAGGGAAACAACAGCAGAAATGAACTATTGGGACTTCATCAAGATAAAAACTTCTGCATAGTGAAGGAAACAATCCACAAAACTAAAAGGCAACCCTCGGAATGGGAGAAGATATTTGCAAATGACGCATCTGATAAAGAGTTAGTCTCTAAAATCTGTAAAGAACTTATTAAACTCAACACCCAAAAAACAAATAATCTAGTTAAAAAATGGGCAGAAGACATGAATAGACATTTTTCCAAAGAAGACATCCAGATGGCTAACAGACACATAAAAAGATGTTCAATATCACTCATCATCAGGGAAACACAAATCAAAACTGCAATGAGATATCACCTCACACCTGTCAGAATGGCTAAAATTAACAACACAGAAAACAACAGATGTTGGAGAGGATGCAGAGAAAGGGGAACCCTCCTACACTGTTGGTGGGAATGCAAACTGGTGCAGCTACTCTGGAAAATATTATGGAGGTTCCTTAAAAAGTTAAAAATGAACTACCCTATGACCCAGCAATTGTACTTCTAGGTATTTACCCAGAGGGTAAAAAATACAGATTCAGAGGGATACACGCACCCCGATGTTTATAGCAGCATTATCTACAATAGCCAAATTATGGAAAGAGCCCAAATGTCCATCAATTGATGAATGGATAAAGAATAAGTGGTATATACATACAATGGAATATTACTTAGCCATAAAAAGAATGAAATCTTGCCATTTGCAACTACATGGGTGGAGCTAGAGAGTATTATGCTAAGTGAAATAAGTAAGAGAAAGACAAATACTACATAATTTCACCCATCTGTGGAATTTAAGAAACAAAACAGATAAACAGGGGGGACAAAAGAGATAGAGGCAAACCATAATAGACTTTTTTTTTTTTTTTAAAGATTTTATTTATTTATTTGACAGAGAGAGACACAGCGAGAGAGGGAACACAAGCAGGGGAGTGGGAAAGGGAGAAGCAGGCTTCCCGCTGAGCAGGGAGCCCGATGCAGGGCTCGATCCCAGGACCCTGGGATCATGGCCTGAGCCGAAGGCAGCCGCCCAACGACTGAGCCACCCAGGCGTCCCCATAATAGACTCTTGACTACAGAAGGAAACTGAGGGTTGCAGCAGGGGAGGTGGGGGATGGGCTAAATGGGTGACGGGTATTAAGGAGGGCACTTGTAATGAGCACTGGGTGTTGTACGTAAGTGATGAATTACTAAATTCTACACCTGAAACTAATTTTACACTGTATGTTAACTAACTGGAATTTAAATAAAAACTTGAAACCCCCAAAAAAGGTAGGGTTGGCAAATTTTTCCTATAAAGGGACAGACAGTAAATATTTTAGGCTTTGTAGACTCTCCTGGCTCTGTCACAACCATTCACCACTGTATAGAAGCTACATAAACAAATGGACATGGCTGTGTTCCAATAAAATTTTATTTACAAAACAGATGATGAGCTGTATTTGGTCAACAGACCATAGTTTACCAACTCATGTTCTAAAGAATGCCCTAGAGCTAAGGGAGAGGACCCAAGGAAGGACAAAATTGGCAGGGGAACCCTTCCAATGAGGTTAAAACCTAGTTGGAGGAAGTATGTATGGTTGCAGCCTATTGAATGGCAGAGAGTTTGCTGAGTTCCCTGGGCCAAAGTTTCCCACAGTGGCCAGGAAAGTAGGAAACAACCCTCTGGCACACAAGCACAAAGGGATAGTCAGGGCCCTACTTGGAGCACTTGGTGTCCCCACCATGAAGTCAGCAACAAGTAGGTCACAAGGCCTTGGCTGGGGCCAGGAGGCCAACCAAGGAACCCGATATTCTGGCATCACCTGATTCCATCCCCTTCACCCCCATTGTATGGCACTGATGGGCTATACAGCAGGAGCAGATAAAAACAAAATGCAGCACCCCAGAACCACAGACAGCACCCCCTTCCTCCTGCAATGTCCTTCTAACGCCCTCTACTGACAAAGCTTAACATCATGCTTTCTGTTAAGGAGAAATGCTTGAGTCCAGTCCATTATCACAGAGCAGGTACTAAAGGGTATCACTGAAGCTGAGAGGCTCCTAACGTAAATTCTTAAAAGTTGGATTTGTGAGTCAAAGGGCAAAGGCAAATAAATATTCTGCTAGATTTTGATGAATTTGTTTCCATAGGGGTTTATCATTCTGCATTTCCACCAACAATATATTGTACCTTGTCATCTTACAGCCTCATCAAAAAAGTGTGTTGCCAAGCTTTTTACTTTTTGACAATAGGATAATTTTGAAATTTTATCTCATTGTCATTTTATAATTTACATTTATTTTACTGTTGGTAAGGTTGAACATCTTTTCATATATGTTGAGTCATTTTTATCCTTTTTTTTTGGTAAATTTTTCTTCTTTGGTCTATTTTCCTATAGGAGAATAAAATAAGTTCTTAACTAGCTTAAGAGCAGGAAAAAAAATCAGGGCAACTACAACTGCAAATTACTTGTGGAAGGAACAGTTTTATAGGGCTTTTTTTGTTGTTGTTTTCCCTTAACTTAGAGACTGACGTTCAAATCTAAGTTTGGTTTATTTCAGTATTTACTGAGTCCTCCCTGTGATAAGAGTAAGACATGGTCCTTGCTATTAAGGGGCTTGCATCTTAGTGGGAAAAAAGATGTGTGAAATTACTTGGGAGACAGTAGAACTGTGATTAAAATATGAATTAGGAGATACTTGGGCTTGGGGTCAAATTCTGACATTGCCCTTTCAACAATTAGCTGTGTGATACTGGGCAGGTGACCTATCTTTCTGCCTCAATATCTTAAGATGAAAAATAATAATAAGCACCCCACAGAGTTCTTATAATAACTTACATTAGTTATTAAATGGAAACAACTAATATACTGCCCGGCACATACAAAAAAATGGTAGCTAATAATAACAAATAAAAATGATTATAATAATAGTAACAAAAGTGATAGAGGAATTTACAGAGCGCTATGGTAGCATATATATACTCATTAAATTTTAATTGAATTTGGGACACCTGGGTGGCTCAGTTGGTTAAGCGACTGCCTTCGGCTCAGGTCATGATCCTGGAGTCCCGGGATCGAGTCCCACATCGGGCTCCCTGCTCAGCAGGGAGTCTGCTTCTCCCTCTGACCCTCCTCCCTCTCATGCTCTCTCTATCTCATTCTCTCTCTCAAATAAATAAATAAAATCTTAAAAAAAAAATAAATAAATAAATTTTAATTGAATTTAAAAGTGTATTATGACTAAGTCATCAAAAATATTTAAGCCATATGCAGTATATTTCATTTGATAAGAGAATTTATTACATTTTCTTCATATAATTTTCTTAAGTATTGGTGAAATAAAATAAATGCTTAAGAAAAAGTAAAATCACAAATATAAAAACCACAATCTGGTATTCTGAATTGTTAATTATATAAATAAAGTATTAGCATAAAATGCAAGACGGTAGAATTCACACGTTGTCACCCATTGATGGTTTTAAAGACTTAGTTCAAGCAAATAATTATTTCAATTGACTGATTCATTTACTAATTTTCTCTCAGTCTCTGTTTATCACATACATACTATGAAATAAAACATGAATTCCAAGCTCTTGTCTAGTTAAAATAGAAAATATTTAAATATATTTAATAAAGATGCTTAATTCATTATGTAATCTACCTCCTCTAGTTCATAAAAGTTAGCAAAAATGTCCTAGAAACCATGATCTGAAACACAGTTATAAGGAAACACATTTGTTGGGGCACCTGGGTGGCACAGTTGGTTAGGCAACCAACTCTTGGTTTCAGCTCAGGTTGTGATCTCAGGGTTAGGGATTGAGCCTCAAGTCTAGCTCCAAGCTCAGTGTGGGGTTTGCTTGAGATTCTCTCTCCTTCTCTTTCTGCCCCTCCCCCTGCTCACATGCTCTCTCCCTCTAAAATAATAAATCTTAAAAAAAAAAAAAAAAGAAAGAAAACACCTCTGTTTTATCTGATTACAAATGTCCAGCTATACCATGAGGGACATTCATAAAATACAGAAAAGCAAAAAAGAAGAAAATAATATAATCCTACTACTTAGAGGTAAATTTCTTTTGGGTTGTACTATATTCAAAAAAATTCACCAGATATTTATTGACCTCCTACTATGTGCCCAGTCTAGTTTTTTTTTTTTTTTTTAGGTTTTATTTATTTATTTGAGAGTGCACTCGAGCTGGGTGGGGCGGGGGGGGAGGTGGAGGAGCAGAGGGAGAGGGACAAGCAGACTCCCCACTGAGCATGGAGCCCAATCTCACAACCCTGAGAACATGACCTGAGCCAAAATCAAGAGTCTGGCGCTCAACTGACTGAGCCACTCAGGCACCCCTGCCCAGTCTAGTTTTAAACACCCAGACTTCTTGTCTCCTCCCTCTCCACTCAGGGAGGCAGGAAGCAACTCTGCATTGCTTATCTCCACCCTTCTGAGAGAATGATGTCCCCTGCTCCCTAGGTTCAAGACATGGCTTGCAAAATCTACTCCAGAACGTTGAGCTATGTTACACATGAAATAAACATGTGTGTGATGTTCTGGGGACCTAGATGAGACTGTGCATAGCACTATTTAGGACACAGATTATAAATTCTAAGAATGCTCGTGCAAATATCACTTTTTTTCAATGGTTTTCATCTTTGCTTGAGCAAGGAAGGCTAAAAGCTATGGACATTTTGATAGAACTTAATGCTCTGCCTTGCTTTAAAGAAACCTGAAGTACAAAACCACGCTCAAAACATGAATTCTCAGGTGATTATCCTTATTTAAAATTGATCTTCTTGACACAAAGAAATGGAAAAATGTTCCGTGCTCATGGATTGGAAGAACAAATATTGTGAAAATGTCTCTGCTACCTAGAGCAATCTACACATTTAATGCAATCCCTATCAAGATACCATCAACTTTTTTCAAAGAAATGGAACCAAATAATCCTAAAATTTGTATGGAACCAGAAAAGACTCCGAATAGTCAGAAGAATGTTGAAAAAGAAAAGCAAAGCTAGTGGCATCACAATTCCGGACTTCCAGCTCTATTACAAAGCTATCATCAAGACAGTGTGGTATTGGCACAAAAACAGACACATAGATCAATGGAACAGAATAGAGAGCCCAGAAATGGACCCTCAACTCTATGGTCAGCTAATCATCGACAAAGCGGGAAACGGAAATGGAAAAAAGACAGTCTCTTCAACACATGGTGTTGGGAAAATTGGACAGCCACATGCAGAAGAATGAAACTGGACCATTTCCTTACATCACATACAAAAATAGACTCGAAATGGATGAAAGACCTAAATGTGAGACAGGAATCCTTAAAAATCCTTGAGGAGAGCACAGGCAACAACCTCTTCGACCTCAGCCACAGCAACTTCTTCCTAGAAGTTCCTAGAAACATCGCCAAAGGCAAGGGAAGCAAGGGCAAAAATGAACTATTGGGACTTCATCAAGATAAAAAGCTTTTGCAAAGCAAAGGAAACAGTCGACAAAACCAAAAGACAACTGACAGAATGGGAGAAGATATTGGTAAATGACATATCAGATAAAGGGCTAGTATCCAAAATCTATAAAGAACTTAAAAACTCAACACTCAAAAAACAAATAATCTAATCAAGAAAAGGGCAGAAGACATGAACAGACATTTCTGCAAAGAAAACATCCAAATGGCCAATAGACACATGAAAAAGTGCTCAACATTACTCGCCATCAGGGAAATACAAATCAAAACCTCAATGAGATACCACCTCACACCAGTCAGAGTGGCTAAAATTAGTAAGTCAGGAAATGACAGATGTTGGCGAGGATGTGGAGAAAGGGGAACCCTCCTACACTGTTGGTGGGAATGCAAGCTGGTGCAGTCACTCTGGAAAACAGTATGGAGGTTCCTCAAAAAGTTGAAAATAGAGCTACCCTTTGACCCAGCAATTGCACTACTGGGTGTTTACCTCAAAGATACAAATGTAGTGATCCGAAGGGGCACGTGCACCCCAATGTTTATAGCAGCAATGTCCAACTATGGAAGGAGACTAGACATCCATCAACAGATGAATGGATAAAGATGTGGTGTATATATACAATGGAATATTATGCAGCCATCAGAAAAATGAAATCTTGGGGTGCCTGGGTGGCTCAGTCGGTTAAGCATCTGCCTTTGGCTCAGGTCACGGTCCCAGGGTGCTGGGATCAAGCCCTGCAGCGGGCTCCCTGCTCCACGGGAAACCTGCTTCTCCCTCTCCCACTCCCCCTGCTTGTGTTCTCTCTCTTGCTGTATCTCTCTCTGTCAAATAAATAAATAAAATCTTCCCCCAAAAAATTAAATCTTGCCATTTGCAAGGACATGGATGGAACTAGAGGGTATTATGCTAAGCAAAATAAGTCAATCAGAGAAAGACAATTGTCATATGATCTCACTGATACGTAGAATTTGAGAAACAAGACAGAGGATCATAGGGGAAGGGAGGGAAAAACGAAACAAGACGAAACCAGAGAGGGAGACAAACCATAAGAGACTCTTAATCTCAGGAAACAAACTGAGGGTTGCTGGAGTGGAGGGGGTGGGAGGGATGGGGTGGCTGGGTGATGGACATTGGGGAGGGTATATGCTATGGTGAGTGCTGTGAATTGTGTAGGACTGATAAATCACAGACCTGTACCCCTGAAACAAATAATACATTATATGTTAATAAAAAAAAAAAACCTAAAAAAAAGTGATCTTCTTTACTAAAGGATTTGCTGCAATCACTTTTTAATTTTATTACATTAACTGAATGGGGGCTACTATGAGTTATTTTTATTTGAGTTCCACAGTGCATTTCAATTTCAATTTAATTTACCAGAGATTTATTTGAAGTGTGAATTTTTGAGACCATATTAACTGTATACGCCTCTAAATATCTCAAATTTCTGCTCTTGCCTGGGACCATGGAGGAATCCAGCTCAGTAATGTGACTATGTGCTGTCTCTGCTAACATTAGTTCCATTAGAATGCAACTCAATGGATGGGGCTTCAAAACTTCTCTGAAATTGCACTGGTTTGTGGAATAGCTATAGTTGTGTTAAGATTCATATCTTCCATAATAGCTTCTAATATTAAACTTTAAAGATCCCAAATTGATTTAGATTTCTTGATAGGCTCTTAAATGGGTCTTGTCCTTGTCATCCTTTCTCCTTTGCCCCCATGTCATTATTGGTATCAAAACCATCTCAGGGACTTCTTCAAAAATCAAAATACAAGAACATACAAGTCTAAAATGTGTCTGTCACCTTGCAGGCTCATTCTCCAAGGACATTTTCTTCTGCTATATATATAATTAAATAAAAGGCATAGTGCTCAGCAATTGCCATTTTGACATATTCTATTTAAGGATTGATTGCTTTTTCTAACATTTGTGGATGATATTAATATTCAAAAAAGAATCACAAGGGACCATCTGGAGTTGGACAGAAAGCAAGTATTCAATGAATGACTCTCAGAAAGACTGCCCAACAGTTTTATATGTTGCTGGCCAGAGTATAAATTGGTAGAACTTTCTAAAAAAGCAGTTTTGCATCCCATGATTTATTAATTCCATCTGCGAATTTATCATAAGGAAATAATAAGGGATATAAAGATGTTATGGTGAGAGATAAAGATATAATGGTGAAAACTGAGGGAAAAACCTAAATACTCCTCCATAGGAAATTGGTTAGATAAAACATGGCGCCCATATGATGCTGTGGCAGAGACAGCTGGTCGCCCAATTTCCATTCTCCTCTTCTTTGTTATTAACAAGACCCTATATTATTGTGGCCAGCAATGTGCTTAGCTAAAAATACTACATTTTACAGCCTTCCTTGCAGATAACGGTGGCCAATAAGATAGAAGCAGAAATCCTTGGGTGAGACTTCCAAGTGCCTGGATGGCTGCCTGGACCCAGCTGTCTTGATCACTGATATGATGGCTCAAGCTCCAATAGCCATTTGGGGACCATGACAGAAAAGCCAAGAGAATTGTAGTGACTGCAATTCTGACATCCTTGAACCACTGTAACAAAGCCAGCAACTGCCTCCTTCCAGATGTCTCATTATATGAGAAAAATAAACCCTTCTATGTTTATGCTAGTCAAACTCTGTTCAGAGCCACCAAACACAATTCCTTACTGACACAGATGAAACATTTTGCAACCATTTAAAAATATCTTTCTGAAAAATAGAATAAAATATTAAATGAGAAAGCCAGAATACAAAATCTCATATGTGGTATGTCCTATTTTGTTCTTAAATTATACATATACATTTTATATGAATGGAAGAGACTATAAAATATATTAAAATGTTATAAATAGCTGTCTTAGGATTGTGGGTTATTTATTATTACTATGAGTTACACTTTCCTATGCTTTCTAAATTTTCACCATTGAGATTTAAAAAAAAATGCTGTTTGTAAGATTGCCTAGTGCACACACATGACTGGTAAGATTTGTAAATTGGTTTTAGAAAGCAATGGGTCAACATGGATCAAAAGCTTTTATAGTTTCCATGCTCTTTAACTCTGTTTCTACTTTCACCTCTCTTGGTATAATAATATTAGACTCAAACAAGGGATTATGCACAATAATGTTTGCTACAACATTACCTTTGATACAGAAAGAATGAAAACATACCAAATGTCCAACATTAGGAAAGTTTATAATTAAATGACAGTGTAGCCATCCTATATCATGAATACGTACAGATCATGATGAATGCCAGAAAAGGAACACTTTGGAACTTGTTTTAGAGTTATTTTCATGTTCCTAAGTCCCCTCACCACTGAAGCAATGATGGGCATCAGTAGAATAGGAAGGTACCCCCGATCTAGAAGATATTTCTAGCTTCGACCGAAATTGGATTTTTGTCTGAGTCCACAGCAAGAAAATAGCTTTGTTGAGAAAGACAGAAGATTTTTCTGTTATGTTTCTGTGTCAAGAGCCAAGCCTTGAGGAGTCATTTCCTCAGGTTCTACCTCTCTGCCGTGCCAGCAAGACCCTGAGACGGGCTGCCTAGGTGGGAGGAAGACATGATGTATTGGAGACCATTCCCGCTCAGAGGAATCTACAGCTGGCTTTTGTGCTCTGCATCACATGCTCCTGGCTCACTCATGTTCAACAGAGTCTACATGGAGACTTCTATGCATGACACCCACGTCCAAGTGCCCACCTGTTTCTCTCCATTTTTCTGCAGCCAGGTGGGGAGGTGCTTTGGACATGCTCAACCAACAAAGGGATGGAAGTTGGTAGATAAATGTTCCAGCCTCCCATCCTTTGGAGAAACCATTCTGAGGGCATTCTACCTGTTTCCCCAGAGCTTCTCCAGTGAGACTGAGCCCTGGTTGCCCAGAGCAACAAGTAGCTCTATAACACACCTTGTTTTGCCCTTTCCTTCTTCTCAGTTCTGTACTGTTTCCTGAAATTACTTCCTAAATAAATAACCTGCATCCTAACCCTTACTTCAGGCTCTACTTCTCGGGAAAACCAACTGAGACAGATGGAGCGTGGGATGAAAAAGGAGAAAGAGAAGTACCAGCCCTCGTTTATCCAACTTTGGGAGCCCAAGAACATTAATAGCAGTAACCCATTTCCCCGGGTATATTAGACTAACAGTTTTTGAAAAAAAGGCATTAAATGCAATAGAAAAGAATATATCAGAGTGCACAGCATGCAGTAAGGGTAAGTACTGTTTCGAGCAACTTCAGTTTCAGAGGTGTGTGTGTGGGTGTGTGTGTGAAAGAGAGAGAGAGAACAGGGTCACAATGTATAATGTACTTCTTCCTGTGGCTTGCAGTCCAAAAAGCTGGAAAACCACCGATCAAGAGGATACCACATGAGTTCAAGGAGTCCCTACTCTGCTGCAACAGAATTACCTAAACATTTATGAGAGAATTTTAATGATGTGGCTTATGTTGGGGACTGAGCATGGTGGGGGGATAATTACAAAACGTGGAATACAGTATGACCTCATCCTCGCGAGAGAAAAACTACGAAGTGAAAGACCAGAGTCATTCATTCATTTCCAGCTTTATCCAATGTGGTACATTCCTAAAACACCATGAGGAATAAAAAGGCACTTAATTTAAAATGAGTATGCTCACGTGAAATAAGGGAAGAGCAGGAGACAAAGGGCAGGGACTCTGTGGGTCTCGTTCCATAGTGCCTAGAGTCCTGTTCACTACACAGGAGACAAGAATGATTTGTTGGATGAAAGAGCGGAAGTTAAGGGGGCACATGTTCACAAATCCTAATCTTAGAAGCACACAGCCTTGCCTGGCCCCAGGGAGGAGGGGGAGGCTGACTGATGGCCCTGCTTTATGCAGCTACAACAGCTGTATACATCCCAGCATTTGCTCTGGCCTCCCAGGCCCTTCAGACCTTACAGTTGCCACAGATCCTGCTGTCATCATCCATTTAGGAGACAATTCTGTGTGTCTGCTTTGAAAAAGGTGTTAATTTTTTTTCACTGCGTCATTGAAAAAGCAGTGTAAATTAATTGTTAATAAGGTGAATGGAAGGCATATACGACAACATGTTAATCATGATTTCTTCTGGATAATGGGGTTCTAGGGGGCACCAAGATTAGCAGGGATTTAAAAGCCAAGCCCTGTGTTAAACTATCTACTAGACCTGTATTTTATTCTCATGACCACCCAACAAAATGGGTACTCTTATCCTTCTATGACAGAGGAGGAAAATGCTTAATATAAATAATAGCTAATAGTTATCGAGCAATAACTATGTGCCAAAAACTAATGCTGAAAACTTTATGTATATAATCTCATTTAATTCTCACAACAATCCTATGAAGGAAATACATTTATTTTCTCCTTTTACAGATGAGGAAAAGTAAGGCTTTAGGGAGGTTACTTGTGAAGAAAGAGTGAACACCACAAGTATGGTCGCTTGCTCCTCGTTGTCTCTAAGAGAACCATGATTGACCCTTAGCCAACCCCTGGGAATGTGGCCCTTGGTGAGTTTTTTTGTGTTGGTGATTAGTGATCTTGCTATATACACCTGGAGCAATGAACCATGTCCTCCTGGCTTTTCAGGTTGGTTTGAATTAGTGTCAAGACTGATGATATGCACCTGGTTTTCATTGTTGGGTCCTATATGTTGGTAGCCATGGGAGATTGTACAGTGGCATCTGCCTATTGCTATCAGCCCCCACGTAGAGGCCTTGGACGCTGAGACTCAAAGAGGTTCCCTGGGGCAGGGACATTCCGTACATGTCCCTATGCTTCTCTGCCAGAGGGAAAACACATCCTGTGTGTCCTTAGATGAGGAAGAGCTTTGGAAGCCTGTGCCTAATCTCTTTGAACTTCAAAGACACACGCCTTTTTTCCTGATGCCTTTGCTTTGTATCCTTTGCTACCAAGAACCCTACCAAACTGCTATTGGATCTTGTAAGTTTTCTCCAAGTGAAACACTACCCGAGAGCATGCAACTAAAAGGTGGTAGAAATAGAATTCCAGCCCCAACAGCCTAACTTCAGGCTTGCTTCCCTCACCATCGTGTTCCACTATCATATGGCTAGCATATGGTAGGTCCTGCACTGAAAATTGGTGCTATTATTATTGTGATTACTGTACTTTGTTTTCTAAATTTTTTTTGATGAATAAACATTATTTGATAATCAAAGGGAGAGAAAGCTTGGAGATGTCCTTGGTTAGGGGACAGAAAGAAGAGGAGTCGGAAAGGAAATAGACTACAAGGAAGTGAGTTAACATGGTACAGTATAACCAAGTGAAGGAGCAGTAAGGTTAGGTGTAAGGCAGTTTTATAGGAGAAAATCTCACTCTTGGAGAAGGCAAAAATGTGTTGGATAGGACGCACAAAATACAAACCATAAAAGGAAAAACTGATAAATTGGACCTCATCATTAAAAATTTCTGCTCTGGGGGCACCTGGGTGGCTCAGTCAGTCAAGCAACTGCCTTCGGCTCAGGTCATGATCCCAGGGCCCTGGGATCGAGCCCCGCATCGCATCGGGCTCCCTGCTCAGCGGGAAGCCTGCTTCTCCCTCTCCCACTCCCCCTGCTCGTGTTCCCTCTCTCGCTGTCTCTCTCTCTGTCAAATAAATAAATAAAATCTTTAGAAAAAATTTCTGCTCTGTTAAGACATTAAGTAAATGAGAGGGCAACTCACACATTGGAAGAAAATATTTGTAATAAATATGTCTGACAAAGAACTGGTATCCAGTATACATAAAGAATTCCTACAACTTAATATTAAGAAAATATTAGAAGTGGGTAAAATATTTGAAGAGATACTTCCCAAAAGAAGATGTAAGATGTAGGAATGGAAAATAAGCACGAAAAAGATTCTCAGTATGACCCATCACTAGAGGAAAGCAAATTAAAATCACAGTGAGACATGTGTAGGCATCCATTACAGTGGCTAAAGTTAAAGACTGACAGTGGAGAACAACTAGAACTCTTAAGTATTGCTACGGAGAACGCAACCAGTTTGGAAAAACAGCTTGGCAGTTTCTTGAACATGTACATACTATATAATGCAGCACTTTGACTCTTAAATATTTCCTCCCCCCAGAATGGTAACATATGTCCAACCCAAATATTTGCATATTAGTGTTCACAGAAGCTTTATTCATAACAGCTAAAACCTCAAAACAACCCGAATGTCCATCAGCAGATAAGTGGGAAAAGAAACTGTGGCTCCTCAATTCAATGGAATACTACTCGGTAATAAAAGGAAACAAACTTGATACACACGACAACATGGAAAAATCTCAAGGACACCACGTTGAGCAAAAGAAGTTGACACAAATGAATGTCTATTGTATGACTGACCATATTTAAATGAAATTCCTATGGTTGCCTTGGGATCTTTTGGAATGAATGGAAATGTTCTATAGCTTAATTGTGGTGGTTGTGATGAGTATATACATTTGTCAAAATCAACAAACTACATGCTTAAAATGGGTGCATTTCATTGAGTATAAGTTATACCTTAATATTGTTGATTTAAAAATATATAAGGCAGCTCTTTTATCCAGCAGCTGTGGCACCTGCTCTGACTCTGACCCTCCACCCCCAGACTCAAATGGAAGCACAGCCCCCCAGCCTAACACTGGGATCGGATACAAGAGCCTGTACTTAAGTAAGAAATCAGGCCTCTCTGGAGACATCCAAGCAAAGGTTGGGCAACTACTTTTCCGGAATAAAAAGCAAACTCAGGCATCAGAAGAGTTGATTACTAAACATACCACAAGGATGTGGTTGCACACAGACCAGAACCTGGTCAGATAAAACAGCTGAAGGAATTTCTTGGAACCTCCAATAAACTTAGAGAAACCTGCTTTTTGGACTGGCTAAAGACTTCACAACAACAAAAGTAAAACCTGAAGAGAACACCTGTTCAGAACATTGCGGACAGAAATATTTTTAAATGACACAGAGAATATCCAGGAGATTCCAGGAAAATCATATTCAGGGGAATGAAGCCTTAGCAGCCAAAGCAGGACTCTCTGGCCAGCCCTGACCACCAAAGTCCCGATGGCTGGACTCTTGGTGAAAGCTTGCCAGCAGCTGTTATTCTAGAAGGGAGGATTCGCCTGACAGAATCCCCTGAAAGCAGTAGCCACCATGTGAAACTGTTGGTCATGACTGTTCGGAAAGTTGAAACCATCGGAGAAGCAAAATTGCTATTTACCAGAAATAATCGAATGGAAGGTCTCATTCTTCGATGAAAATAATAAGATGCAACATTTGTTGAGACCTTGAGATTCAGCAGCTTGGTCACTTGATTAGAAAAATAATTTCTAGGGGCACCTGGGTGGCTTAGTCAGTTGAGTGTCCGACTCTTGATTTTGGCTCAGGTCATGATCTCAAGGTCGTGAGATGGAGCCCCACGTCAGACTCCATGCCCAGTGGGGAGTCTGCTTGAGATTCTCTCCCTCCCCCTCTGCCCCTCCCCCGCTCCCTCCCTCTCTCTCTCAAATAAATAAATAAGTCTTTAAAAAATAATTTCAATAGTTTCTTCAAAGAATTGTCTATGAGTCAGTTTTATTGAAAGAGGAATGGTTAATTTTTTCAAATGTTGCAGAAAGGCAGGGAGAAGATAACTGGAGAAGGACCACTGGATCTATCATTTGGTGGTGACTAGGAGTTTTAAGATTACCAATTCAATAGACCTGGGGGTCAGAAATCAAACAGTTGTATGTGAGAACGGAACACTTGACATGTAGAACAAACTGGGATGCTTTTGCTCCATGGAACGCAAGATGCTAAGCTCACACACAGCGTGTGCTAACCACATAGCAATTGCTCCCAAGCTGCTGAAATCTGAAACCCAGAAATCTAATCAGGTAACCTATCATACTGTTTATTAAAGATATTTGGTGACCTCAAGTAGAGGAATGTAAAGCTTCTCTTCAACACTGCAAGAGGTTTTATTTGTTTTTGTTTTTTTGTTTTTTAAAACAAAGCATTATTTATCTGTTCAGCCTCCTTTGGGTTCTTCTCTCAGTTCTCAGCAGAAGGCTTCCCCTCTCAATGGCCTCAGAAGACTTCCTCTCACATTGGGATAAGGTTCCTCATTTACCTTGTCATGCTCTACAGTCCCTCTCCTCCATAGCAGGAACACGGAGCCTCCTCCAATTACAAGCTCTCCCCTACCTCTACTGGGAATTCTACCACCGCCCAGACGTGAGAGCGCTATTCTTCGCATGCATTTTCAATCACTCTCTTAGCACTGCCTTCCCTTTGCCTTTACCAGGTGCTCCTACCCCTCACAGTGATTTCTCCAATCTCTTTTCAGTGCCAAATCCAGTAGGATTTCACAGACATACCCTCCCTAAGCTTTCTATGATATTTGATGTGGGGGTCTTACCCTATCCTTATTAAATGTCCCTTTTTGATTTCTGAGAAAACTTTCCTCCCAGTTTCCGATAGTGTTGATGATAGTGTTCTGCCCATTTCCTTCCTCCACTAAATCTTCTGACCAGTCAGTTTATTTTTATTTCTTCATTTTTTAGAGAGGGAGAAGGTGAGGGGATGGGCAGAGGGAGAGGGAGAGAGAAAATCTTACAACCCTGTGATCACGACCTGAGCTGAAATCAAGAGTCTGACACTTAACCGACTAAGCCACCCAGGCACCCTTCTGACCAATCAGTTTAGATGTTCCGTCAAATGTTCTGCAACATTCCCTCCTCCCCACCTTCCCTCTCAGGCAGCACTTCTCAAACTCTAATGGGCATAGGACTTACCTGGGACTCCTGTTCAAAAGCAGGTTCTGATTCAGCAGGTATGCAGTGGAGCCTGGGATCCTGCATTTCTAACGAGCTCCCATGGGAGGCTGAAGCTGCTGGTCCAGAGACATGCTAAGTCTCAAGATCTCAGAGAACAGCGCCTGCATCCAGATTCAAACACTTTCAAACACAACTCCAAATGTGTTTAGTCCAACATGAAGTGCTCTGAGTCACAATTTCAGTGCCACAAAAATGAGCATTCAATAAAGACTACCCACACCTTTATTATTTAATTTTTTAAGAAAAAGAAGTTTCCCTCAATATAGTAAAGATTGGTAGGGAGTGTAAGTCCCAAATGTTGCAGATAATTAGAGTTAGTTTTCCATTAGCAAAGGTGCAATGAGGTCAAATTAGGTGAGGAGGGCGGGGAGGAGAGTTCTACCAAATCCTCAGCCTAGAAGGCACCTGGAACGCAAATTTTTTTTCCAGAATATGTATTAATCACCGAGTGACGAGAAGATTCAGTCACTCTCACTTCTGAATAAACCAAACTTATATCCTCTCACATATGATTGTCCAATTGCATCCACTGCCTTTCTTCAGAGATTGTACTCTTCAACTGGCATTTGATTTTAGATTCATCCTCCCAGACCCATTCAGCTAAGCCAGTAATTCAACCGTGATGGGATGTCAATGATCACCCAGGAAGATAACAGTCGCGGTCCTTCCATGGCACAAAGCTTTGAAACGCTGGCTTCTTTCATCTCCTTTCCTCCTGTGTATTAGAAAGATTTCTGCCACAGTTGGAGAATTCATTCAATAGCATGATTTGGGCTTGGTGATTAGGAGATGCCTAAGCTGCACTTTGTTAATCACCGACAAAAAAAGGGCCATTTATTGCTCCTGGTACTTTAGCAGTAGACAGACATTGGATTTCAAATCTTCCATGAGTTCACTAAAATTATGCTCCGCAGAAAATAAGGTGGCATTAGAACACAGAATATTTGGGAGCAATTTCTTGATGAAAGGCCTTACCTACTGAGGATATTATTTTAGGCAACCGAAAAATAAAGACTGAATTATAAAGCAATTTGTGTCAAGATGCAAGTAATAGCTACTGGAATAGCAAATGAATGTAGTATTATCACTGCTATTGAAATGAGTCAAAATTAATTCACAGTGAACTATTTTTCTAAAGATGGAAAGAATTTGTGGGTTTACTATCATGAACACCCAACAGTAGATGTTAGCATTTGTCAAATACTAAATGCAAATATTCAGGTAATTAAATAAGGTCAGAAGAGGATAGGGAACAGAAATTTTCCTTTTAAGTTCATCAAGCAAAACCTGACACCTCTTTGAGTTATGTGATTGAGAATAATTAATTGTAGACAGAGATGAAGTCAGACTTGATCTTACAGTAACAGAACATTTCTCTTTCTGTTCCTGTGTTCCGAGCCCTTCATCCGAGGAGAGATCCCAGGCTTGGGAGAGGTACCATTTAAAGCACACCAGGAGAGGAAGTATATCTCTTTTCATCACTAAATCTCTGCTCGATTCATACAATGACAAATCTGCATTTTCATATTTCAGAGACCTAAGTGTAAGAGCGCAAATGGTCCAAGCAGTGTCCTATCCATGCTTCCTGTCATCACCAGAGTCCCTGAGGGAGCCCTGTGGTTAGTGGGAGGCACAGGCATTGCAGTAAAACACGCCAGGGTTCAAGTCTTGACGAAGCCATCTGCTGACTCTGCGATTCTAAGTAATTTCCTCAGCCTCTGAGAGATACAGTCAACACAAATGGAGTTACTATCACCTAATCCTCAGAATGATGAGGGTTCAACAAGTGAACAAACACAAAGCACTTAGTCTGGTCAATAAAGGGTAGCTGCCGTTGTCATCAGGATCACTTCAACACTTCATAGTTACCGTGCTGAACATCCACCACGTTCCTCCATTGTCTGTGGAATAAAGCCCAGTGTAGACTGACGGCAACAACCTCCAGATTAGTTCCACTTCTACCCCAATCTGGTTAACTCACCGACCCCTGAGTATCTTCTGGGCTTTCCTCTTTATCTACTCATTCAACTTTTCCTTAATTTATTTATCAAATATTATTGAGGAACCATTATGCAACAGATACTGGGATAAGTGCCGAGGTTTCAAAGATCAGTAAGACATAGTCCTTACCCCCAAAGTGGGTCGGGTAGAAGAGACAGCTATGTGAATAAGTATTTATAATGCAAAGGGAAAGCTGTTATACAAGACAAAGTGCTGTGAGAGCACAGAGAAGGAAGCCTTTAATTCAGATCTTGTTTTTTTCCTTATCCTCAGTGTCCTCCTCTATCTCTATTGTATAAATCTTATTCAACTTTCAAAACGAAACAATTCCAAGCACTGATCTCTTCAGCACTTACCATGTGCTTACTGGATGCTCAGTCCCATGCTTTGGGCTGAGCAGCATTCAGAAAGCGTGTTTTACATCTCTGACTTGCTGCTTCTTTATTATCTGTCCTATACTCTCTTGTACTTTCAATCATGCCATCATGTGTCTCTACCTCCCAATTTCTTGTATTCCTTGAAATCCAGGATTGGGTCTTCTTGGATGAGTGCCCACAGCTGCTAACAAAGTTGAAGTGGATAGTAGATGATCAATACATGTTTGTTTATTGCTTCTAAGTCTAAATACCAAATTAAGTTTAAGGTTCAAACTAAATTTTAGAGAATGTTTAAAAGAACTAAACTGATTAAAAATGATGTGTAACATAGGCTACTGTTAGTGGAAACCTGAACAAAAGAGATGGAGTAGATTCTGGGTAGGTACCAATAAGCTCAGCCATATAGCTCTACCATGGTACTTCTAATATAGGATGATTGGTTCCACTGTTTGACATTGAGCATGTTTTGTCCTAGTATGTATGAATAAGATATTGTCACCAGGATGACATTCACATTAATGAATTTTCATCTTCAAAGAACTGATCCACATTTTCCTGGCAAATGCCATTATGATCGTTTAAATCCTTGATAAATTTTCTATATCCTGTAGTGAAACCATTTCCTTTTTTGTTTTATACTCCCATTTTTAATTTACTGAAGTTATTTTCATTGGGATCAGTTCTATTTTATGTAAAATTTCCAACAGAGGTTTGATTCACCATTCAAAGTTTTGTCCATATCAAACTATACTGATTATATTTTTGCCACTTTGGGTTTTCTTTTGTTGCCCTCATTTTTACTAATTCCAATTTTATCTGGGTCAAATTGGACAGATCTAAATGTTATTAAGAAGGTCTAATGTCTCGAGTTTTATTTCATGTTGATAATTTCTATGAGCCTAATTTTCCACATCAACTTTTAGCTTTCAATATCACCAAAAAGATATCATTCCTCAGCAAGCTTTGTGCTTTTTAAAATAAATTTTATTTGTGAGCAGCCTTAGCCATTGTCAGTTGATTTCTCACAAGTCCAGTGTTTGCTAGTGATCTGATCAAATTGTCCTTAGGGTGAAAACAGCAGAGTCCAAATGGTACTGTCAATGGAAAAGGATCAGAATTTCCTGCTTCAGAGGTCACACACAAGGGATGCAATAGTTACCCCTTTCTACTCTTATAATACAAACACCCTCTGGAAGAATCAGATGGGGAGAGGCAAGTAACTGAGAGTATCTACTCTGCAAGACTGCCAGGTTTCAAACCCCATTTCTATCATTTACTAGCTGTGTGACATTTGACAGGTTACTTACTAATTTATGCCTCAGTTTCCTCATTTTTAAATTAGAAATGTGACTTTTTTTTTTTTTTTTTTTTGAGAGAGTGAGTGAGCTGAGAGAGTGGGGCAGAGGGAGAGAGAGAGAATCTTAAGCAGGCTTCACACCCAGTGTGGAGCCTGACATGCGGCTCGATCTCACGACCCTGAGGTTATGACCTGAGCTGAAATCAAGAGTTGGATGCTCCACCGACTGAGCCACCCAGGCACCCCTAGAACTGTGAGGATTAAATGAATTAATAGGCTCAGAATAACGTCTGGCACAAGTAAAATTTGACACAAGTGAAATTTTAAAATAATGACACAAGTAAAAATTAAGTTCCTTTATTACTATTATTCAGAATGATTGCTTCAATGTCCTCCAAATACATTGCTTCATATCTTTGTTCGACTGTGCCTCAATTTCCTCTCCTAAAAAATGGGGCTATTACTAGTACCTACCTCACAGGGTTGTTGTGCAAACTGAATGCACAATACAGATCTTAGAACAAGTGCTTCACCCTGGCATAGGCTGAAGGGCTATATAAGTGCTTTGTTGCTGCTATTGTTTTTTTTTTTCACCTTCAAGTGAGTGAGTTTACAGCAGCCCAAGGGCCCAAGAGCTAGTTTCCATAGAGAATATTATAGAAACCACGTAAGTTGCGTAGGGCTCCGAGGTGTGAAAGGGTACCACCAAATAAGTACAAAAATATGTTAAAAGCAAAAGGGAACTCTGCAGCTATTTAAAACGATAATCTGCAATAATGTAAGCCTCATAAGGGTATGGATTTTTATCCTTCTTGTTCTCTGCTATGTATGCCAGCATCCAGAACAGTGCCTGGCACATCTTAGGCCGTCAATAAATGTTTGTTGAATGAATGAATGAATGAGTGTGAAGACTGCGTGGCAACATTGAAAGTGTTTCTTATATAGTATTAAGTACATAAAGCAAGACATAAAATTATGTTACACTATGGCCACAACCTTGCAGAAATAAACAAGCATATGGTAACCACTAGACAGCAATGTGTAGAACTGAAAATAGTTGCGTTGTTACGCTGTCTGTGATTTAATTGTCTTTTTCGAAGGTAAAACAAAGAGGGTAAAGCCAAAAAGATTCTAAAGAAAAATTACAGCCATGTCATTCCTTTCTATAATGTGGAGGACCATACCTATATACATTTAAAGTTGGTCTTGAAAAGTCTAATTATGATCAGACAAAAAAAAAATTAACTTAAACCAAGAATTGGACCTTGATTATTTTTTTACTTTCTGAGTTCAAGAGAAAAATACAAAGGTACACAGACATAAAGGGAATACATGTGATGTATATCAGACAGAGACACGAATGCTCTTTCAGATTATATCTTGAGCTGATCATCCATTCAACACAATCTCCTAGACCATCTACACCCACCATACAGTACAATGAGTATTTATGTTCATAATGATCTTTCTGGGGCACTGCAAGGACTTCGATCATCAAACAAAGATTCAATTACATTTACCACCCTACACGTCCTAAGGCATTAAAGAGACTAATGCATTTTAGAAAGATTTTTCTATGGGAAGATGTGAACAAAGGGTGTCGGGTTAATTTTTAGTTAACCAGAAAATTTAATTAACCGGAATGATGCGTCCCCTGAACATTCCCATTAAATGAGGTTTTATTGTACTTTGATTTCTGAAATCTTTGTCCAGCTTCTTCCTATTAATAGTGGCTGGTGGAAAAGATATACTTCTTGAGTCAAACTGCTTAGGGAAGATTAGATTGCTCTCAGTCTTAAAAACAAAAAGACAGCAGGAAAAAAAAAACAAAACGCATACTCTTCTTGAATGGTTCTCTATGCTTGACTTTGACCCTTAGATAGGCTGCATGAAAGAATCAGCTCAGTAAGAGAGAAAACAGGAGTTTGGGGTCTTATAGTTTCTATTTAAAGTTATATTAGCATTATAAGTCTCATTTTGAAAAAAAATATACATTTGCCATTAAATATTAATTTATTTTTATTTGTTTTCCAGATTAATGGCCCTTCTAAAATAGAAAATTGAATGAGGACTTAGTTATTTCATTTGCAAAAGCTAATTGAAGCACATATTTATGAAATTAGACATGGAGACATGAACCACTACCACCCACTCAACCACAACGAGAATGATTTTTTTACTTATGAGACAGGATAAAAGAAGAGAAATTAATATGCATGTGGTAATTCCTTCACCCTCCTTCTCAATCCTGCCAGTGCCTCTTAAGGAGTCTGGGTCTTTTGTGATGATAATGGAGATAATGGGCAGAGTTGAAAATCTCAGAGTTGGGAGCCAGATGAGAGCAGAGGCCCCGTGCACTGGATTTTGTTCTTTTAAAAATATTAACTTTTAAATTTAGCAATGTTTGCATGCATGCAAATAGATCAGGACAATTATTTTTAAAGACTTTATAATAAATCTGCAACCCCTCAGGCTTCCCCTCCCCTCCCCCCATCCCCAGCAGCAGGCCTCCTCCCAGGGTGTCAACAGCGTTCCAAAGAAAGGAATCCCAACACACAAGTGCTTATCAACACTGCTTGTGTCGTGCTTGCTGGTAGATCACTGGCCAAATCAGCTCACATGGCCAAGCCCACGGCCAATGTGGGGGGGTGGGGGATGCACAGGGCAGGCATAATGAGAAGGGTCCTTTCGTTACCATAATAATCTCCAACAACACATGTTGAAACAACGTGACTCTCTTTTTGGTAATAGTTTCTACCCTCCTAACTCAAAGCTGAAATTCACAGAGCTGGGTATTTTTATGGCTCCATTTCCTGTTGAGTGAGATCTCAGGAATGCCTGAGGGCTTCTCCATTCACAATGCACAACGAAAGTTCCTGTCTCATTCCCCGCCTTTCCCTCTGCCTCTCACACACACTGAAGCAGATTCCCTGTATTTGTTTTCTATTGTTGCTGTAACAAATGACCACAGTACTGTGACTTTTTAAAGCCACCATTTACTATCTGTAGGTCAGAAGTCCAGGGGGCGGGCGCCTGGGTGGCTCAGTTGGTTAAGCGACTGCCTTCGGCTCAGGTCATGATCCTGGAGTCCCTGGATCGAGTCCCACATCGGGCTCCCTGCTCGGCAGGGAGTCTGCTTCTCCCTCTCACCCTCCCCCCTCTCATGTGCTTGCTCTCTCTCATTCTCTCTCTCTCAAATAAATAAATAAAATCTTTAAAAGAAAAAAAAAAGAAGTCCAGGGGGCTTGGCTGGGTGCTCTGCTGCGTGCCAAGCTTAAACCAGAGTGTCAGAGGTCTGGGCTCTTATTGGGAAGCTCTGGGGGTGGGAATCTGGATCTGGCCCATTCAGGTTGGTGGAGCATTTGGTGCCAGAGCTATAGGAGGGACCAGGGTTTGTTCTCAGCTTCCAGAGGCTGATCACATTCCTTGGCTCATGGTCCCCTATGTCTTCAAAACCAACAATTGCAGATCAACCTTCTCAGCCTTCACATCTCTGACCTCTCCTTCCACGTCATCTTTCCTGCTTCCCTTCTGCCTTCTTCCCAGTTTAAGGGCCCAAGTGATTACATTGGGCCCACTTGGAAAATCCAAGATAATCTTCCTTTTAGCAGCCTTAATTCCATTTGCAAAGTTCTTCATAGCAATCCTCAAATTAGTGTTTGACTGAATAAACAGGACCAGAATTTTGGGAGGAAACCTTGATAATTTTGCCTACCATACCCCCGAAGTCTTTTCTTTCTTTCTTTTTTTTTTTTTAAAGATTTTATTTATTTGACAGAGAGACACAGCGAGAGAGGGAACACAAGCAGGGGGAGTGGGAGAGGGAGAAGCAGGCTTCTGCCAAGCAGGGAGCCCAATGCGGGGCTCGATCGCAGGACCCTGGGATCATGACCCGAGCCGAAGGCAGATGCTTAACGACTGAGCCACCCAGGCGCCCCCTGCCCCCCCGCCAAAGTCTTTTCATTCTTATAATCCTCATAAAAATTTCTCTACAATCCAGTGCTAGGTGGTGAAATAAAGATGTTTCTCCTGCTTACTTTCCTCTTTAAAAATATTGCTAAACCACAAAAAGAATAATGAAATAAAACAAACTCTGTTTTTTATTAAACTAGAAAACACCTTTCCTATCACAATATATGGATGGAGAAAGCAGATGGAAGAATTGTAAATCACTTAACAGAGAGGATGAAATGCAAACTTAGCGCTGATGAGAAACAATCCATTTGCCTCACAGAAGTCTCAGGAAGGGTCATGAATTCAAGGTACCTGAGGGTGAAAAGAGTTACTGGAGTTACTGATATTTGAGGTTCTCCAGTGAAAATTCCAGCTCACCTCCTGACCCATCTATCAGAAGCTTACCAGTGGTCATAGGCCACTCATGCACCCAGAAGTTCCAGCCAGCTTTCTACTGTTTGACTTTTTAATATAAACAGAGAGCCAAGGGTCATCAGACAATTGTAAGGACAAAGACCAAATCAAACCAAGCAAAACAAGAAACAAAAACAAAACAAAAGAAAAAAACCCAGAGGAAACTCAGGGAAACAGAAGAAAACTCAAAAGTAAATTTAATTAATATTCTTAGAGAGATACAAGAAATAACTTCCATAAAATAAGAAAAACAGACCATAAGAGGAAGAATCAGCAAATAAGAACCTCTGATAAGTTAAAAATATATTTAATAGAAATGAGAAAGTTAATATATGTCTTGAAAGAGGAAGTCTAGGAAATCTCCCAGAAAATGACTACATTGAGTAGAGCAATAGAACAGGGAAGATAAGCATATTCAAAGATCATTATAAATAAACATAAAATATTTGAACGATAGGGGTTCCAGAAAGGGAGAAGAGAAAAAAGGAATGTGGGGGCGGGGAGGGCTGTTATCAAGAGAAGAGAACAAGTTTCCCCGGATGTAAGGACTAGGAAAGACCCACCCATGTGTTCAGCACAACGAATGAAAAAAGACCTGACTGATAGACTTTATTGTGAAATTTTAGTAAACCAGAAAAAAGAAGAGATTCTGAAAAAATTAGGCCACATTCAAAGATCAGGAATCAGGGCATTATTGGTCCTCTCAACAACAAGAGGAGAAACAAAGAGTAGAGCAATGCCTTCAAATGACCGAGGGGAAAATAATTTTCCACCTCAAATTCTGCACCCAGACTATCAATCAAATATAAGGATAAAATAAAGACATTTTTAGACTTAACAGGGCTTTAAAAACAAAAATCTGTTCGTTCACCTTTTCTCAGAGTATTATTGGAGTAACATGCCATCCCCTCCCCATATACCCGCCCCTGTGCAATAAGGAAATAAACTAAGAAGGAGTGATCCAGGAAATAGGAAATGCAACAGAGAAGCAAAGATAATTCCCAAGATGTTGGCATGGGAGGCCCCAACCCTGCAGCTGGGAGAAGACCTAAAGAGCAATCATTGTAACCTAGAGCACAACAGAGGGCTTCTGGAAGAGTTTCTTCAGTAAAACCCCAAACCAAAACAAAATAGAAGGAGAGGAATGACACATTTTCTGATAGATTTGACTGTGTAGAAAACAGTTACTGAGGGGTATTTTATAAAGCAGAGTTACAGTGTGTAGGAAGACATCAACTATTTTTTTTTAAAAACTCAAGTAATTTTAAAAGTAATAATTTTTAAATTTCAGGAAAAAATAGTTTAAAGAAAGTAAGTGCAATCCGAGTACAATACTTGGCTCAGGAGCTAACACTATGAATAAAAACCCTGCACGTGGCTTTAATAAAGGTAGAGATCCGATTACATTACGGGGCTGGTGGGGGGGGGCAAGAGGAGATAGACGTGGTAAAACCAATAAAAGGCACAAGTGTTAAAAACTGAGGGGGCCACACGACATGGCTGACAAAGTAGAAAGCACTAGAGGAAGTTGCCTCTGGGGAACTGGATGGCAATGGCAGGCGGTGGATGGGGGAGGGAGGGCTGAGGGGCCACAGACTTATTATAAACTTTTCAGAAATAATTATCTTTTTATTTTAAAAAAATTTTTAAGCATTTTTATTTATTTATTTGAGAGAGAGAGAGAGCATGGGGCAGGGGGAGAGAAGAGGGAGAAGCAGACTCCCCACTGAGCAGGGAACCCAATGTTGGGCTGGATTCCAGGACCCTGGGATCATGACCTGAGCTGAAGGCAGGCGCTTAACGACTGAGCCACCCAGGCGCTACAGAAATAATTATCTTTTTAAATCTATTTGCCTAAAAACATTGGTAAACTTTAAATTACTATTTTATTTTATTTTATTTTATTTTTTAATTACCTACTTAAACAACCACAAAATCCAGTCCACAGGGTCTTTCCTCTCATCAACATCCTAACTCCCTGAGATTTGCAAATTCTATCATGAAGAAGAGAACTAGCCGACACCTCCCATTGAACGGAGCCTCATGAATAGCCTGGGTGGAACACAGAAATGCCCAGCCAACCCACAGAGCTGTAAGATATAATAGTTATTGCTTTAGCTCCTGGGCTTTGGGGTGAGTTGTTACACAGCAATACGTGAGTAGTACAACATGTAACTAAAGCCAGTAGATTTGCCCTCCACATGTACAGTACACGTTCCTGAGAAGCACACTGCATACTGGTTAAGTGCATAGATTCTGGAAGCAGACACTGACTAGCCATTTTCTACCTGGAGGCCTTTGGTGAATTACTTACTTGTGTCTCATTTTTCTCATCTGTGAAATAGGGATAATAATAACAAACTACCTCCCTGGGTTGTTGTCAGGATTAAATGAATTGACTTGCAAGACAGGGCATGCAGAAGACCATCCACATTCTCATTGTTAGCTATTATTTCACTGTTATTCTTAAAGCAGATAAAAATGCTTAAAATCCAACTACTTTGGTTATAAACATAAATCTGGGCGACAGTAAGATCTAGAGGCTAGAGCCATAGGAACAAAATGAGACTCCAGTCCAGACTTTCAGACCAACCGACTAGTCAGGCAGGCTTTTGTTTGTTTAACTTTTTATAGTGGAAAAATTTAAACACATAGAGAAGTAGAGAAAAATAGTTTAATAAACTCCTATGTACTCAGGTTCAGCAGTTACCAACTCATGGCCAAACTTGTTTCATTTAAATTTCCCCTTCTGTCCCACACTGGATCATTCAAAGCAAATATCAGATATCCCAAAGCAAATATCATTATCATTTCATCTTTAAATGTTTTTGTATGTATCTTGAAGAGATGAGACTCTTTCTTGTAAACATACCATATATGAGTACCACTCTAAAAAATTTTAATAATTCTTTATCACCAGCAAATATTAAGGTCAGACTCAAATTGCCTTGATTTTTTTCTTTATAATTTGTTTAAATGAGCATCTAAATAATCAAGATCTATATATTGCAATTGGTTGATAGATATGACTGAAGTATGGTTTGTATAGTAAAAGCAGGATAAAGGCTTGATTCTCTCCTCTTATTTACCACTTTTCAGCATCAAATGTGGAATCCCAGATCCTCAAAAGCTGAACGATCTCTTCAAAAGTTGAGCAACCTGGGGCACCTGGGTGGCTCAGTCATTGAGCGTCTGCCTTCGGCTCAGGTCATGATCCCAGGGCCCTGGGATTGAGCCCCACATCAGGCTCTCTGCTCAGCAGGAAGCCTGCTTCTCCCTCTCCCACTCCCCCTGCTTGTGTTCCCTCTCTCACTGTGTCTCTGTCAAATAAATAAAAACCTTAAAAAAAAAAAAAAGTTGAGCAATCTTTTCATCCTCTCTAGTCTTCATGTAAAATCGGAGGGTGGGATTAGGTAATATCTAAGCTCCTTTCATCTCTATGATTTTGATATTTTGTCTGCAACATCCCTCAGAAGTGTGTGAACTTCTATATCGAGGTAACCTTTTCTTGAACGCTTCCTCCTCTCTGAGTGCTTTCTTCTCTGCCTAGCCAACTCCTATTCAACCGGTAAAGCCCAGCTAGGATGTCACTTCATACAAAATGCATTACATGGAACGAATGTTAATCGGGTGCTCATAATGTTCCATCTCCTGCCTCTCTACTCACATTGCTTACTCCTCTGTCTACCCTCCTCCTGTAGCACCTTGCTCTCACCACTCTTGGAGTTCTTGTTGGAGTGTATTATAATTATTTGTCAACATATCTGTTCCCTATGATCACATGTTTGTTCCCTGGGTCAGTGAGACAACAAATAAAATGTGGGTCTTATTGGAGTGATCCAATTCTGGCTTTAGGCCTTAGAGATAATGATGAATTTCCAGAACTGTATTGGAACTCTCAAAGGCCTTTTGTTATTTCCATTCAACTTCCCACATATAGGATACTAAATATGCTCAGGTTCATTTTTAAATTGCCTGTAGGGATGGTCTTTATCTGAGTCTATGCATCTTGGAGTAAATGGTAGCCATAATCTCCTAGCAGTTTACATCAGTCTCTAAAACAGGTGCAGCTTAAAATATGGCAATTGGAGATGACTGGTAACACAACATTTAGGGGGATTTAGCAACAGTGAACCCAAGAGAAGTGGGATTAGTTTTCCTCCTGTGTGTGCGCATGTGTGTGTGTGCATGTGTGTGTGTGTGTGCTTCTGTCATTTGCTCTCAGCTCATTTGATTTCAGAGCATAGGCTGCCAGTCATATAACAAAAATAAGAATGAATTGATAAGTAATTTTGCAAACACACTTTGCACAGAGTTCCAGTGTGGGAACTATCAAGGATGGGTTTCAGTGCTCTCCTAATAGAATGAAGCTAGTCCTCATTCACTCCTAGTTTGCTCTGTGAAAAACACTGATAAAAGCTCAAAGTGGCTTGGCCAGAATGTGTGTGATGTTTTAAGCAGATCTGTGCTTCTATGTAAAAAAAATGCAGTGAAAGATGGGTCCAACATACATGTTAAAGTGTTCCTTAAAATCTTGGAAAGTATCTTAGAAATTACTTTGGCAACAGTTTAAAACAATAGCATTCCTATGACCCATAGAGAGCTGGATACTTTATGGTGCTATAAATATTATAATGTCAAGATGTTCAGGAAAAAAATATGGTATTAACCAAGCAAAGAGGTCTTGATTTCTTTACTTGGGGCAGTTCTTTACAATCATCTTTTCATACACTCCAATAGTTCCAAGAGACGGATGACACTAAAATGACATCACTGTTGATGTGAGGTTGATGTTTCTTGTTGTTAGGAACCACATAAACCTTATGATTCAAGGAGTATTTTTGTCCAGGATCCTTAAATATGTTCTAGATCCTTTGGGAAATTATTTCCAACTTCAAAGAGTGCTCCCTAGGACCAGTGGAAAGTAGGCAAAGGCGGCAGCCACTGAAGCTTCAGGTTAGGAATCAGGGACTGCTGAAGAACTTCCCTGTTCTCTATGCCTTTTTCCAAAAACAAAACAATACAACCACACCAAGTATACTTTTTTAAACCGATGCTTTAAAAAATGCATTAAAGGGACACCTGGGTGGCTCAATCGTTAAGCATCTGCCTTCGGCTCAGGTCATGATCCCAGGGTCCTGGGATCGAGTCCCACACTGGGCTCCTTGCTCAGTGAGGAGCCAACTTCTCCCTCTCCCTCTACTGCTCCCCCTGCTAGTGCTCTCTCTCTCTGACAAATAAATAAATAAAAATCTTTAAAAAATATAAAAAATGCATTAAAGAGGACTTAAAATTCATGTAACACATTGGTGTAAATCTAGTCCCGTTTCCCCACCTCCATCTCTTCCCCAGAGGACGTTTTAGCATAAGGTGGAGGCTCTGATGGCCCTCCACATGGCACCCACTGAGATTACTTTCGGCATAATAGACACTCTGCAAACATTATTTTGTTTAATCCTTCTAATAGCAGGCAGTATAGTTATTGCCATCCAGAGGTGGTGAAGCCTTCAGGGTTGTGCTCACCTTGTCTAAATTCTCAAGGGACTCATACACACACACACACACACACACACACAAACACACTAGCGTGTGCACGCACTACAGGCCAATTTATTAATTTGACTGAAAACTAAAACTATCAGGAGGCTGAGTTGGTCAGCATGTCTGCTCTCTCTTGAAGCAAAGCCCCTGTGGAAAGCCAAGTCACTGACAGACAGCTACATGGTATATTCACAGCCAGAACTTAAGGCCCTTCCTGGGGAGAGTCAGGAAGCTAGCAAGCCAGTGTCTATACCCCACCAGGCCTGTGGGCCAGTATCCAGGACCGAGGTCGCCCACTCTCCAACATTCTCACACTTTGGATATTCCTACTCTAGAATCATCTCGTTCAACTAAAACAATGGCTGATGACAAATACCTTCTGGGTCCTGAGAATAGAAGATAACCTAAATTGTCTAGCAGCTTCAGGTTCAGAAAATGACCATGAGTGCAAATAATCATTGGGTAAGTTAGCAAATCAATCCTTTGGTTATAGAAGTGCCACTCAAAGTAGAATCCATGGGTACATTCTCTGTGATAAGATATTTCTCTATGAAAACTTTTTCATGTGTGTTTTCATTTCTATGGTAATCTAAAATAAAAGGGAATATGAGCATATGCTGTTTCATCTGGAAGCCACCTTATAAATGAGAGTTGCAGAAGAACTGAATCATATGCAAGATAGCCAAGGCAGGCCAAACACTGAAGCTGCTCTGCAGCAGGCAGTAGGATAGTCACGTGGTAAGAAGCAATTTAGTTTCACCCACCACCTCAAATTAATGCTGTTAACTTGAATTTTATTCATTTTGCAATTCTGTTTGCTTGGTTTATAATGATACAAGATCTATAAGTATAAGGCATTTATATGTAGTTTTACATACAGTCAAGAGACATTATAATAAAAATAATAGAGATCAATCTGGGGTCCATCAAAAAGTTTTTTTTTTTTAAAGGGCTCTACACATTACTCAAATGTGAGAGTAATACCTGACTTCAATCAATTACCTTGATTAGATTCTCTACTAGCAACATATTTGAGTTACCTATGCGAATGGATAAATTCTCTCTCTTGTATTGAATTTTACTAAATGAACTCCAAGAAGCTATGCCACAAACTCAGTAAATTGACTACACTACGAAAGCCATGTTCATTTCATACATCATTCCCTCTCTCCTGCTCGTCTTTCTGTCAGCACACACAGGGATTGTATGAGGGCCTACATTCAATGGATACAAATATGAAAAGAATAGGAATGATCCCTGCCCTCATGGAGCTTACAGATCTGAGCAGTGATTTCCAGATGCTCTGGATGATAAGCAGTACACGGAGGACTGTTAAAACACACATTTTCAGAAGGGACTTGTGGGAAGATGGCAGAGTAGGAGGATCCTAATCTCACCTCACCCCATGGATACAACAAGATAACATCTACATCAATGTGAATAACCCAGAAAACAACCAGAAGACTGGCAGGACAGACTCTCCATAGCTAAATGTAGAGAAGAGGGTAGGAAGGGGGAGACGTGATGGGGAGCTAAACAGACCCTCACCAAATGGTAACCACAAATAAAAAAAACTAGTAATAGATATGCAAAAAATAAAGAGAAAGGAATCCGAGTATATCACTAAAGAAAGCCAACAAACCATGAAAGGGAGCAAGAGAAGAAAGAATCAGAGAAATCTATAGAAACAACCATGAAACGAGTAACAAAATGGCAATAAATGCATAATCTATCAATAATTACTTTGTATGCAAATGGACTAAATGCTCCAATCAAAAGACATGGGGTGACAGAATGGATAAAAAAGTAAGACCCATCTATATGCTGTCTATAAGACACTCATTTCAGACTAAAAGACACATGCAGATTGAAAGTGAGGGGATGGAAAGCATTTATCATGCAAATGGAAGTGAGGAAAAAAAAAAAAAAAGCCAGGCAGCAATACTTACATCAGACAAAATAGACATTAAAACAAAAACTGAGACAAAGAAGAACACCACATAACCATAAAGGGAACAATCCAATAAGAAGATATAACAATTGCAAATATTTATGCACCCAACACGGTAGCACCCAAATACATAAAGCAGATGATAACAAACATGAAGGAAGTAATCAATAGTAATACAATAATAGCAGGAACTATAACACCTTGCTTACATCAATGGATAGATTATCTAAACCGAAAATCAATGAGGAAATGGTGGCTTTGAATGACACATTGGACCAGATAGACCTAACAGATATATTCAAAACGTTTCCACCCTAAACAGTATACACATTCTTTTTCCCTTAACCTTTTTTATTTTTTTAGTAAATTCTACCCCCAACATGGGGCTCAAACTCATAACTCCAAGATCAAGAGTCGCATGCTCTAATGACTGAGACAACCAGGCACCCCCACATTCTTTCTCAAGTGCACATTGAACATTCTCCAGAATAGATCACATATAAGGCCACAAAACAAGTCTCAACAAATTTAAAAAGACTGAAGTAATACCATGCTTCATTCCCACCTACAATGCTGTGAAATTAGAAATCAACCACAATAAAAAATCTGAAAAGAACACAAATACATGAAGATTAAGTAACTCACTACACACAATGAATGGGTGAACCAAAAACTCAAAGAGGAAATAAAAAAATACATGGAGACAAATGAAAATGAAAACACATGGCTCAAAAGTTCTGGAATGCAGCAAAAGCTGTTCTAAGAGGAAAATTTATAGCAATAGAGGCCTACTTCAAGAAGCAAGAAAAATCTCACAAACAGGGTTTTAGAGGGGACGGGGGAGGGGGGTTGGTTAGCCCGGTGATGGGTATTAAGGAGGGCACCTACTGCATGGAGCACAGGGTGTTATACGAAAATAATGGATCGTGGAACACTACATCAGAAACTAATGATGTATTGTATGGTGACTAACATAACATAATAAAATTAAAAAAAAAAAGAAGCAAGAAAAATCTCAAATAAACAACGTAACCTTACACCTAAAAAAGCTAGAAAAAGAACAACAACAACAACAAAAAAAGCCAAAACAAATAGAAGGAAGGAAATAATAAAGGTTAGAGCAGAAATAAAGAAAACAAAATAAAAAAGTAATAAAACAGATCAATAAAACCAGGAGCTGGTTCTTTGAAAAGATTAACAAATTGATAAACTTTCAGCCAGACTCATAAAAAGAAAGGAAGGAAGGAAGGAAAGAAGGAAGGAAGAAAGAAAGACACAGAGAGAGAGACAGAGAGAGAGAGAAGACTCAGATAAAATCAGAAAGAGCAGAAATAAGAAAGACCTGACACCACAGAAATATAAAGTATTATGAGAGAATGTTATGAAAAATTATATGCCAACAAATTGGACAACCTAATGACATGGATCAATTCCTAGAAACATATAACCTACCAAAACTGAATCAGGAAGAAATAGAAAATTTGAACAGACTGATTATCACTAATGAAATTGAATCAGTAATCAAAGATCTCCCAAAAAACAAAAGTCCTGGCCCAGAAAGTTTCACAGGTGAATACTACCAAGTATTTAAAGAGGAGTTAATACCTGTTCTTTTCAAACTATTCCAAAAATTAAAAGAGGAAGGAAAGCTTCCAAACTCATTCTATGAGGCCAGTACTGCCCTGATATCAAAACCAGATAAAGATGCTACAGAAAAAGAGAATTATAGGCCAATGTCTCTGATAAACATAGATGCAAAAATCCTTAACAAAATATTAGCAAACTGAATCCAACAACACATTAAACAAAATCATGCACCATGATCAAGTGGGATTTATTCCTGGGATGCAAGAGTGGTTCAATATTCACAAACCACTCAACGTGATACATCACATCAATAAGAGAAATAATAAAAAACATATGATCATTTCAATAGATGCAGAAAAAGCATTTGACAAAAGAGCAGCATCCATTCATGGTAAAAAAAGCCCTCAACAAAGTAGGTTTGGAGGGAACATACTTCATCAGAATAAAGGCCATATATGAAAAACCAATAGCAAACATCATACTCAATGGTAAAAAACTGAGAGCCTTCCCCCTAAGATCAGGAATAAGACAAGGATGTCCACTCTCACTGCTTTTTTTCAACATAAGTACTGGAAGTCCTAACCACAGCAATCAGACAAGAAAAAGAAATAAAAGGCATCCAAATTGGTAAGGAAGAAGTAAAACTCTCACTATTTGCAGGTGACATGACACTATATACAGAAAACCCTAAAGACTCCACCAAAAAATTACTAGATCTGATAAATGAATTCAGTAAGGTCACAGGATACACAATCAATATACAGAAATTTGTTGCATTTCTATAAATCAGTAATAAAGTAGCAGAATGAGAAATTAAGAAAATAATTACATTGACAATTACACCAAAAATAATAAAATACCTAGGAATAAACCTAACCAAGGAGGTGAAAGACCTGTACTCTGAAAACTATAAAACATTAATGAAAGAAATTCGAGATGACAAAATGGAAAGCTATTCAATGTTCATGGACTGGGAGAACAAATATTGTTAAAATGTCTATTTTACAGCATTCTACAGATTTAATGCAATTCCTATCAAAATACCAACAGCATTTTTCTTTTTTTTTTTTAAGATTTATTTATTTATGAGAGAGAGAGAGCATGAGAGGGGGAGAGTCAGAGGGAGAAGCAGACCCCCTGCTGAGCAGGGAGCCCGATGTGGGACTCGATCCCAGGACTCCAGGATCATGACCTGAGCTGAAGGCAGTCGCTTAACCAACTGAGCCACCCAGGCGCCCCCAACAGCATTTTTCTTAAAACTAGAATAAATAATCGTAAAATTTGTATGGAATCACAAATGACCCTGCATAGCTAAAGCAATCTTGAAAAAGAAAAAGCTGGAGGTATCACAATTCCAGATTTCAAGTTACATTACAAAGCTGTTGTGATCAAAACAGTATGATACTTAAACGAAAATAGACACATAGATCAATGGAACAGAAAAGAAAACCCAGAAATAAACCCACAATTATATGGTCAATTCATCTTCAAGAAAGGAGGAAAGAATATGCAATGGTAAAAAGACAGTCACTTCAACAAATGGTGTTGGGAAAACTGGACAGCTACATGCAAAAGAATGACACTGGACCACTTTCTTACACCATATACAAAGATAAACTCAGAATGGATTAAAGACCTAAACGTCAGAACTGAAACCATAAAAATCCTAGAAGAAAGAACAGGCAGTAATTTCTTTGACCTCAGCCATTGCAACATTTTTCTAGATATGTCTCCTAAGGCAAGGGATATAGAAAAAAGAATCTGTTGGGACTAAGTCAAAATAAAAAGCTTCTTTTTTTTTAAGTTTCAGAGGTAGAACTTAGTGATTCATCAGTTGCATATAACACCCAGTGCTCATTACATCAAGTGCCCTCCTTAATTCCCATCACCCAATTATCCCGTCCCCCCACGCACTTCCCCTCCAGCAACCCTCAGTTTGTTTCCTAGAGTTCAAGTCTCTTAGGGTTGCCTACCTCTCAATTTTTATCTTATTCAAAATATAAAACTTCTGCACAGCAAAAGGAAACCATCAACGAAACTAAAAGACAACCTAGTGAATGGGAGAAGATATTTGCGAATGATATATCCACTAAAAGGTTAGTATCTAAAATATTTAAAGAACTTATAAAACTCAATACCCCCATAACAAATAATCCAATTGAAAAATGGGCAGAAGACATGAATAGACACTTTTCCACAAAAGACATCCAGATGGCTAACAGACACATGAAAAGATGCTCAACATCACTGATCATCAGGGAAATACAAATCAAAACTATAATAAGATATCACCTCATACCTGTCAGAATGGCTAAAATAAAAAACACAAGAAACAACAGATGTTGGCGAGGACATGAAGAAAGGGGAGCCCTCTTATACTGTCGGTGGGAATGCGAACTGGTGCAGCCACTGTGGAAAACAGTATGGAGGTTCCTCAAACAGTTAAAGATAGAACTACCCTGTGGTCCAGGAATTATACTACTGGATATTTACCCAAATAATAAAAAAATACTAATTCAAAGGGATACATGCATCTTTATGTTTTTTGCAGCATTATTTACAATAGCCAAACTATGGAAGAGCCTAAGTGCCTTATCGATTGATGAATGGATAAAGAAGAGGTGGTATATAGATACAATGGCATATTATTCAGCCATAAACAAGAATGAAATCTTGCCATTTGCAACAACATGGATAGAACTAGAAAGTATAATGCTAATCAAAGTAAGTCAGTCAGAGAAAGACAAGAACCATATGATTTCACCCATATGTGGAATTTAAGAAACGAAACAAATGAACAAAGAAAAATAAAAGAGAGACAAACCGAGAAATGGACCCTTAACTATAGGGAACAAAGTGATGGTTACTGGAAGGGAGTTGGGTGGAGTGGGGTGGGTGAAACAGGTGAAGGTGATTAAGAATACATGTATCTTGATGAACACTGAGTAATGTATAGAACTGTTGAATCACTAGATTGTAATCCTGAAACTAATATAAACACTTTATGTTAACTATACTGGAATTAAAAACAAAACAAAACAAAACCAAAAAAAGCACATGGTTCCAGGACCCCTCTCAAGCTCACTGAACTAGATACTTCAGGTGAGGGAGTCCAAGAAGCTGTAAATTTAGCAAGCACTCCAGGTTAAGTGTTAACATAAAATTTTTGTGAATTTTTCTGGTAGGTTCCACTTCCATACATTTGGGGTGTGGTCTATGAACTCACTATGTTCCTAAGGGAAGGAGGAGATCAGCAAAATATTTTAAGTAGGGATAGGAGATAATCCTGTTCACCTTTGAGACAGGGATCACTCTATCCATGTGGATAATGGATTAATTAGTAAGGGGAAAAATGAGAGCCCCGAGGCTATTAGAAAGCTGCTGGACTACTCAGGACAGGACATAATGGTGACCCAGACTAGAGTAGTGGCAGTGGGAGGCATTTAAGAAGACAATCTATAAAACTTACTGATGGATTGATATGGGGGTTAAGTAGAGAAAAGGGTCACAGTTGTTTCCTGAATTTCTGGACTCAGGCTCCTGAGTGATAGAGAAGCCTTTTGCTAGGATAGATACAGCAGAAGAAAGGCTTTGGAGCATGGAAAGGGTAGATCATGAATTTAGCTTTGGAAAATTTGAGGTTAAAGAGCCATAGGCACATCTAAGTGGAGACAGATGTTCAATATGAAGTTTTGTATACGAATCCTGCTATAGACTGAGTGTCCCTCCAGAACGCGTAAGTTGGAATCCTAACCCCCAGTGTGATGGTATTTGGAAACGGAGTCTTTGGGAGATGATTAGTTCACGAGGGCAGAGCCCTCATGAATGGGACGGTCCTCTTACAAAAACGACCCCAGAGAGCTCCCTTGCCCTTCCTACCATGTGAGGATGCAGTGAGAAGATGGCTGTCTATGAGCCAGGAAGTGGGTGCTCACCAGACACAGTCCATGGGTGCCTTGATCTTGGACTTCCTGCTTCCAGAACTATGAGAAATAAGTGTTTGTCTGTGAGCCACCCAGTTTATGGTATTTTCGTTATAGCAGCTGGAATGGACAAGGACAATTCCCTAGTTTAAGAAAATCGAGGATGGATATTTCACTTGGGAACCATCAGATTAAAGAATCGTTAAAGATAAGGCAGTGGCTAAGATTGCCCAGGGAGTATGTATATAGAGACACGAGAATGCCTAAGGCAAAAAGATCTCTGAGAAACATTAAGGAAAGAAGATGCTAACTGGAGACATAAACAGAGAAGGTATAGCCGGGAAGTAGAAGGAAACCTAGGAGAGTAAGAAGTCACTGAAACCAAGGGAAAAGATTATTTCAAGGGGAGGAAATGGCTAGTGCTGTGGGATGCTGCTGAGAGGTCAAATAAGATAAGAATTGAAAAGTGTCCACTGGACTTAACATATGGTCACTGGTGATCTCAATGAGAACAGTCTCACTGATACAATGAACACAGATGTCAGTGGGCAGAGGTGTGGGAGGTGAGGAAGGGCAGGTGTAGGGGATGGTACTCTTCCAGGAGTGAAGGGAAGAGAAGGAGAGAGCAAAGGGGTGAATGGTGGGACCATGAGCGAGGCTGGGAGAGGGTGCTCAGTCTATCAGGGAGGAACACATGGAGTAGGAATCTTTGTAGCTACAGAAAAGGGATGGTGTCTGGAAGGAAGGAAGGAAGGAAAGAGAGCATCAGTGATAGGACTGGCCTGAGATGGGAGATGGCGAGGTGATGCTGAGGGGGAAGGAGAGATGGGAGGAAGATGCTGTGTGAGCTTGGTAGGGCACTGGTGGGGTGGGGTGGGGTGGGGCCCCATGAAACAAATGGCAGAGTAGGGTGGTTTCCTTCAGCTGCACCAGCCCCCTGGGTAGAAAGGCAGGAAATGTGGATAACTGTACTCAAACAGGGTAGAGGATTTTCCAGATGAGTTTGGTGTGGAAGAAAAACATAAAAGGAATTGAAGATATTGGTAAGAGAGTGGTTGAGGTGAAGAGGGACATTTGTGATTTGAGACCATGGGGGTGGGTGGCTAATGTGGAGTCAAGAGGTTATGTGAGGTGAGGGATATTAGCTACGGCAATGGCTAGCTGCTGTAACGAACTCCAAAATCTCAGTGGCTTCACACAGCAAAAGTTCACTTTTACTCACCTAATGGGCTGATGTGGGCATTCCTCATGGGGCAGCTCTTCTCCAAGTGGTGACTCAAGAACCCACCCCGCTTTCACTTGTGCTCCTGACATCTTCTACAAGTGGGTCCTAAGATCACCCTGACGTTCTCCACTCTAGTCAGCAAAAAGGGGAAAATGCCTGGTATCACGTGTGAAAGGTTTTTGTGGCCCATGCCAGAAAGTGGCACACACACTTATGCCCCCTTTGCATTGGCTAGAACTCTGCCACATGGCCACACCCCTGTGCCTGGGAGGAAGGGAGAGGAATGCCCAAGAAGAAGAGGAAACAGAGTTGGTGAACAACCAAGAGACTTTTTGATAGAGATCAGAGTGTTACACAATCATCTATTTGGATACGAAGCCACCAAGGTTGGATGGATGCTGAGGGGTGGAAACAGAACCCTGTTGGTGAAGCATTCTTCAGTGAGAGGGATAGTGATTAGGTGGCTGGTGAAGCCAGTAAAGTGGGGCCAGAGGGTGAATGGCAAGAGTCTCAAAGGGATAGGGTGAGCCCATCTTCCCTGAGGGTGGCGGTGAATGATGTAGAGACTCTGGGGACTTGGAGGAGGCACGGCCTCCGCTAGTAGGGCTACAGCCTCAGGGACCAGTAACATCCTTTAAAATGAGGCTGGTCTCAAGGATAAAGGATGGAGTCCTTAGGGAAGCAGGTGAGGATAGGGGGGATTTTGTTACCTGGAACAGGGTTGCAGAAGGAGGCAGAAAGGAAGTGTGAGGGAGAAATCTAGAGCGGGATGGACAGACCAGAGATGACCAGAAGAAATTACAGCTGCATACTGAGCAAGGATTATAGGGGCGTGTGGAGAGGGGGATTTAGCTAACCCCAAAGTTGCTTAGAAGCTCTTGAGTCTCCTGCTTTCAACCTGGGCAGGTTACTCTTCCCATAGAATTTAAATCTCTGGTGGGTGGAAGACTCTAGTAAGAGGAGATGTGGCTTTGAGTGTAAAAACCCAGAAGAGAGGCTCAGTCAGGGCTCAAGGCTGAGCAATGGGAATGGGGCTTTGAAAGAGGGATGGAGGCGCAGGCGTGGGGTGCCCTCTGCTCGGAGGGCTCCGTGTGAACACCTGGCTCAGAGCAGGTACGATGGTTGACTCGACTTCCAATATAACCTCTGATTATTTGAGTTTATTGTTTTAGTTATCTCTATACCCAACATGGGGCTTGAACTCACGACCCCGAGATCAAGAGTCACATGCTCTATCAATTGAGCCAACCAGGCGCCTCACACCATCTGATCATTTGAGAGAAATAGAAAGTCACCGAGCAATTGCTCTCTGTTAATTGTATCAGAGGTGGGAGGGCTCTGAGAGTAGAGTTAGAATATGGCCCCCACATGCTCACATCATAAAAGCATAGTAGCAAGCATATCACACTGGCTTGCTATGATGCCTGGTGAGATAGTTCAGTATGAGAAAAAACATCTTGTTGGTTTGGGAGCCAAAAAATCAAAGCTGCAAAGACCATATGATCTGTGGCAGTAGTTTCTCTTCAAAGATAGGTTTCTAAGTAATCAGAGTAGGAGGCCTTGCTGGGTAAGGCATGAATCTTTCCAAATGCTGTTAACTGGCACAGAAGGATGCCAACTTTATTCTACTTTAACTCTTATTCTGTTTACCCTAATATGAAGGAAAGAATTACAATAACAGTTATGATTAGTGGAATACTTTAAGATACCCACATCCCAATGAAGTATTTCCTTTTCTTGTAATTCTCTGAGATATTTTCTGATGTACTCCAGATATTCAATGGGATGCATGTGAGTCAGAAACTGCGATAAGAAGAGAGTTCAAGATGCAAGAAGAAAGGAGATACAATACGAGTGATGTCACCGCGTTTCTCTTTTCTTTAACAGTAGGAAGTCCTATAGTATTAGAGTGCGTTGAGATGAACCGAGTATGTTGAGAGATTAGTATGTTCAGAGAGATGTAACTCATGCTTCCATTTCAGTGGTGCTAGTTATCTCTGATAGAGTTTGACCTGAAAGCAGTTTTATTATTTTGCATTTATATATAAGCCTCAAGAGGAATGGATTTCAGGGGCGCATGACTGGTTCGGTTAGTGCAGCATGTGACTCTTGATTCCAGGGTCATGAGTTCAAGCCCCACACTGTGTGTAGAGATTACCTACAAATAAAATCTTAGAAGAAAGAGGGATGGATTTCACGTGCGACTTTGTCTTTATAAATTAAAGGGGGAAAAAAAAAGAGCTATGGCATACCTCACTACTTTTGAGCTACTCTATATACATAACTCCCTGCACTTTATAGTGAAAGTGGATTTGACCTTTAGGGAAAGACCTTTTTTACAAGGCTATCGATTTTTGCCATTCCCCGGAGCGTTTACTTAAGGAAGATTTTCCTGTGATCAGCCTTCCCTGGAAAAGACATTATTTCTAACAAACACCGCTTCCTATATCAAAATTGGATGGTCTAAAATCCATACTTAGAGTGTGCTGTGATACTCTCTTACAGTAGAGAGGCATTCTGACTTGAATGGATAATTTCAGATTAGGCTGCAGAAATACTGAATGGAGACATTGTGCTTTAAAAAGGAGTTTTTTTCTATCACAAATTGTTTTGACAGTTTTATCATCCATCACGGACCTCTTGGTATTGCAAAAGGGAATTTATGAGAAAGAACATGGGCTTCTTTCTGACTCAATGCTAGACTGGAGATGTTTTGGGGAAGAGAGACCTTAACAAGGCTTGGAGGAAAGGCATCAATAGGATATTTTTTTTTTTAAGATTTTATTTATTTTTTTAGAGAGCGAACGAGAGAGAAACAACATGAGAGGGGAGACGGTCAGAGGGAGAAGTAGGCTCCCTGCCAAGCAGGGAGCCCAATGCGGGACTCGATCCCAGGACCCTGGGATCATGACCTGAGCCGAAGGCAGACGCTTAACCATCTGAGCCACCCAGGCGCCCCCATCAATAGGATATTTATTATTCTCTCTCCACTTCCTTTCTTTAAAGTATTGTAATTGAGGTCATTAGAAATCTTTGAAAGCAGCACTTCTGTCCTATATGCTATCCCCACTACCAGCAGATATTTATAGAAATAAAATAGTATCTTGCATCCCTTCAGTAAAGTTCCACGAAGCTGGTTCCAAATAAAAATGAATAAATAATGTTTATGTAGGCCTTGCAGATAATGTTAAAAAGCAAAAAATGGATTGGCCCATCAGTTCTGTTATGTGCTGACACTAACACCCTAGCATTTGGGAAGTCGGCTTATTTTAAGAGAAAACGGTTTAGAAGATGCAAGGAAAAACAAACACAAAACCCCATTAATAGATACCGATTTTTTTTTCAACATCAATTTGATAACTTTGCAATTGCATTTTAACAGTGGTGAACTAATTGAGTTAGTATGACTTGGTGAAAAAATTATTTATGTATATATAAAATACAACCTGTATCTCTCTCTCTCTCACACACACACACACACACACACATATACATATACATATATGTGTGTATGTCAACTTTATCATTTCTATTTCAGGGTCAGAGAAAAGATTTGAGATTTGAAAATCAACTGCAATGATATTGACATGCATTAGAAATCAATTCTCGACCATGGCAATTCAGACTGCTTATTCATAACAGAGTAAATATGAAGCTTGACCAAATTGTAAGAATCACCTTTCCCTCCTGCATTTCAAAGGAGGAGAGCCCTCTAAATTGAAGATATATATTTAAAATAATAAAGTTCTCATTGCCGTATTTTCTTTAAATACCTGCATTAACACATCACATTTAAGCTTAGATTACTCCTAAGATTTTTTTACATTTTTTTTTTTTTTTTGAGAAGGAGAGAGAGAGAGGGAGCAGAGGGAGTGGCAGAGGGAGAGAGAGAAGGAGAGAGGGAGAGAGGGAGAGAGAGAGAGAGAGACTCTCAAGCAAGCTCCACACTGAGGGCAGAGCCGCACATGGGGCTTGATCTCAGGACCCTTAATAATGACCTGAGCTGAAATCAAGAGTCAGACACTTAACCAACTGAACCACCTAGGCGTCTCACTCCTAAGATTTCTTTAAAACATATACATGTCAAAGGGCCAGAAAGCTGTCAACTTACATTTCTTCAATTCCTGAGTTTTGAGAGAGCAATCTTACTGTGTTCATTTCTACACCCTTGGTTCTATGCATGACATCGTACACACAGTGGGTCTTCTAAAAATGTCTGTTGGATGAAAGAGTAGATGAATGGATGAGGCTTTAGGGTGAGGGAAAATTGTAAAAAAGTCACTTCCCTTACATTATGATTCAACCTGAACATTCTGCAGCCTATTCAAGTTGATTTTCACATTCATATTCTGGTACAGATGCAGCCCTGGGCTCTTAAATTTCCTCCACAGGAGGATCACACATCACATCATAATATGGTTTGTTGTATGTGTTCATCTCTCTTAGAAGATTCTGAAGTCTATACCTTTCCCAGTTTTATATTCTTGGTGCCTAGCATGGTACGTGCTGCATGATTGATTTTTGGTAAATATTCCCTGAATGAACTGGAAGACTTCTGGAATAGCATCCTAGTCTTCTAGGGTGGCTTGACTTTGGTTGAGTCACTGCAGTCTGGGGATCAAAGTTTCCTCAGCCATAAAACAGATGCCTTTTATCTTTCTGTGACTCCTGCTACAGACTGGAAATACTTGGTTGTAGAGTAGTACCAAAGATTGGGTAACTCATGAGAAATTTTCTCCCACACAGAATTTCTTAAAAAGGAGAAGGGGGGAAGGAAGTAGCATTTATTATATGACTTAAATAATCAACTTTGCAGCCACCTGTGAGATAAGACGTTATTATTCCAGTATTATAGATAAGAAAAATTAGCTTCAGAGAGGTACATAATATGCCCAAGATCACACAGTCAGCCAGCGGTTGGGTCAGGATTCAAATCGAGTTCCACTGACATTAAATAAAGCCCATTTATTTTCCTTTATGCACGATTCCACCTGCATAAATTCTGATAAGTAAGAGAACCAGTTTTCACTGAAGGTAGGACATACGACTTTGATTTTGTGTTTCTTTCTTTTATAATTTGAATCAAGGAAAAATATGGGAGATTCTTGCTGGGAATATATTTCCTAATTGTCTTTCATCTGCTTAAACTCCATGAAGGAAGTAGAAACTGAGAGCATGCCGAAATAAGGAAAAGAGACTGTTTGGCAAATCATAAGCTCTTAAGATGACTCTACCAACTGGACAAAAACATGAGAAGGACTGGTGGAAAAATGAGAAAGTGACAGGGGCCTTGCCAGGTGGAAAGAGAGCCAAGACTGTTTGCCTGATTTGAGCAAAAGGAGGAGGTTATGGTGATTGACATAAGAAATGACTAGTCTGTGGTGGTTTCATAGGAAAAGTCCCATAAGGTTCCCTGCGCCCCGTGGTTATGTTAAATGGCAAGACACCATGGCATACACCATGATGGGCACAGGCCACTGCAATAGAACTTATATTTCTTTTTTTTCCCTTCTTTCCTTTTTTTAAAAAAAGTTTTTATTTTTGCAGCGCCTGGGTGGTTCAATCAGTATAGCGTCTGTCTTTAGCTCAGGTCCTGACAGGGTCCTGGGATCCAACCCCATGTCGGGCTCCCTGCTCGGTGGGGAGTCTGCTTCTCCCTCTCCCTTTGTCCTTCCCCTCTGCTCATTCCCTCTCTCTCTCCCAAATAAATACATAAAATCTTTTAAAAAGATATTTTATTTTTAAGTAATCTCTACACCCAACAGGGGGCTCGAACTCATAACCCTGAGGTCAAGGGTCATATGCTCCACTGACTGAAGCAGCGAGGCACCCCTAGAACTTACGTTTCTAATCTAATGTTAGATGTCTCACAGTTTTAAGAACTATTCTTTAGACGTCTTACTGCTTGATTTCGTTTTAACAGGTTAATTTTCAACATAACATTTTTAGGTGTAATAAACTGAATAATTCCAGGGATCTGTATGTTAATGAGGTCAAACTGCCCCCACACAATCACAGGAGCAGTGTCGGATGGATTTGTGTCTGCTTTCTATAGGAAATCTGAAGCAAGCTGATGCTATATCTGACAGAAAATGTAAATGGTTTCGGTAATGCCCAATTTTCTTCCTGTTGCCTTAGGTTTCCTCAAAAGTTACACATTAATTCACTATACTTAGGTAACCTCCTAAACTTTTAAAATAACTTTTCTTCAAATAGAAATATTAAAAATATAAATTTTATAGGAAGAAAGGGAGAAGAGAAGCTCCTATAAATTTTATATGTGCAAGAAGCCAGGTGACTGAGGGTGAGCTAATCAACATTGGTAAGTGGCATTGGCTCAGCCTGGGATAAACCAAATTGAGCTGGGGAAACTTCCTTTGCACTTGAGAAAAGAATATTCATCATCAAAATCTTTTGTTTCTAACACCATTCTTCAATAAAAGGAACTAGGGCTACTGAGAGAAATGGGTAATTCTAAGACTGGGACAGGAAATACACAAGATGAGCCTGGAGCATCCTGAAGTGCTAGAAAGTAAGGAAATGCTCAAAGGAACAAAATAGAACCATTGTTGGGGGTATTTCAAAGGAATACAGGAGCCAAAGGCAGAGAACAATTTGAGCAAATAAATAAAGTAGTATTGGATTAGAGCCCAAAGTACAAAATAAATATCCATGACTCCATACTGATATAAATAAATGATTTAATAGATAAATAAAGGGAGAGGAGACAAATCTCTTATGCAGAAGAATTCCAAATTATTTATATAACACTCTGCTATCTAGGAGGTGGAGCATAACTCCCCTCTCCTAAGTGTAGGCAATACAGAGTAACTTCCTTCCAAAGGGCACAGTATGGAAAGGGAGGCCAAGGAGAAGAGTCACTTTATAATGGAGAAAACTGAGAAGCACTACCTCAGCCAGGTGATCAAGATCAACATCAATAATGACAGGTCATGTTTATAGTATGTACACTTTTGTGACTTAAGGAAAATGGCTTTTACTTCTGTGGTTTTCCTCCTTAAAACCCATCCCAGTATAATCATGAGAAAAATATCACACAAATCCCAGTACAGAGCATCTTACAAAATACCTGACCACTACTTCTCAAAGCTGTCAAGATCATCAAAATCAAAGAAAGTCTGAGAAATTATCATAGTCCAGAGGAGCCAAAGGAGGCATAACACCTAAATATAATGTAGTATCCTGGATGGGATTCTAGAACAGGAAAAAACCTTAGATAAAAATTGAGGAAAACAGAGTAAACTACAGACTTTAATTAAAAGTAACACATTAAGGGGCGCCTGGGTGGCTCAGTCAGTTGGGTGTCTGCATTCGGCTCGGGTCATGATCCCAGGGTCCTGGGATTGAGCCCCACATCAGGCTCCCTGCTCAGTAGGAAGTCTGCTTCTCCCTCTGCCTGCTTTTCCCTCTGCTTGTGTTCCCTCTCTCTCTCTCTCTCTCTCTCTCAAGTAAATAAATAAAATCTTTAAAAAAAGTAACACATTAATATTGGTTCATTAATTATAACAAATGTGCCATACTAATATAAGATATTAACAACAGGGGAAACTGCATATAATGTAAATGGGGAAAAAACAGGGTATTTGTGGTTTTTTCTAAGAGAGAGTGGTAGATTATGGGATAAATAATGGGATAAGGAGAAAATGGCTGCTAAAAGGTCTCTCACCTTTTATTCAGCATTATTCAGTCTGTTCAAAAGCTCTTACATTCAAAATATTTATAATTGTGTAATTAAGAAAGTAAATCAAAACTATTTTTTTGAGATTTGTTGAGAGATATTTGATAGCTGATAATATGAAGGTGTGGGATATTTTCTGGACACAGGGAGACAAGGAACTTTTACAATGAATTGGAACCAAAACTGTGACATCACCAATGTAGCGTATTTATGGAAATGTCTACAGAGTCTCACTGCCTTGTGTGTGGGGGTGGCTATTCCACAAATATGGCTGCCCCTAATTCTTCCCCTCTTACAGGTGCATGCTGCTCCTCACATCAAGGGGTAGAACTTATTTGCCTTCCCCTTGAATCTGGGCTGCCTTTATCATGACTTTAACCCATGAATACAGTAGAAATGACTTTCTGAAACTTTTAAACCTGGACTTTAGAAAGAACAGCAAATTCTCCTTCCCATCTCTTGAAACCATCCTTAAAGCTGTGAGAAACCTAAGCCATGTAGAGAGCCTACCTGCCTGCTTGCCTTCCTTCCTTCTTCCTTTTTTCTACTTCATTTAATAATGTTCACTGTTGGGCGCCTGGGTGGCTCAATAGGTTAGGTGTCTGACTCTTGGTTTCGGCTCAGGTTATGATCTCAGGGTCATGAGATCAAGCCCTGTGTTGGGCTCTGTGCTCAGTGGGGAGTTTGCTTGAGATTCTCCTGGTCCCTCTGCCCCTCCTCTCCCACCGCTCTCTCTCAAATAAATAAATCTTTTAAAAAAAATAATGTTCGCTGTAAAAATTCTAAGAATATTAAAGTATTTCAAGCAAAAAGAGAAGATGTCTGCCCCTCTCATCCTTTCCACATATCCATTCCAACCTTTTAGAAGAAATAGTTTGATACATATTTAGATGTGTATATGTGTGTATTTATAAAACATCTTGGAATTCTTCTGTGTTGATTGCTAGGCTTCTGGTAGTGTTCTTTTCTTTGAGAATGATTCAAGACATGGAAAGGTAGTTTTGTGGAATATTCTACACATTTTCCACCCTTCTTGGACGTGGCTAATTGATCCAAGAACAGACACGTGAAGTAAGCCATGACAATGACATTAGCTCTGTCCCATAGGGTCTCAGGGAGACTGGGAGTTGGGAGCTGGGAGCTGGGCCACTTCAATGGTAGGTAGCGCTCTAAAGAGATCTGTATACTGAGGACAAGATGTTGCCTGGTTCATTTCTTTCCCATTCCTGAATCTTGATGGTCCAACAGTTGCCACCATTTCATTAGCTATCTCAGTACTCATCCAAAAAACAATTTTATTTTATCTTTTGCTCAAGCTAAACAAAACTAGTTTTTATTACCTGCAATCAAAAAGCCGTAGTGTATATACATACATACAGAGTATTTCTAAAATGGGATCATAGAATTCATTATGTTCTGAAGCTTCTTTTTTCCCTTTCTACTATGCATCATGAACATTATTTTACATATTCCTTTTAGAGGCTGTATAGCCTTTTATGTATGGATGTACTGTAATCTATTTAGTCATCCTCCTTTTGGTAGGTTATTTCAAGTATTTTTGCCATGAACAACATGGCAAAGATGAGTGCAGAGGGGATTATGAGAAGCTGAAGGAAGAGGACATGGCTCCTTTCTTCCCTACTCCTAGCTGCAATCTGTCTGCCTCTCCTGAGACAAATAGCTTTATGAGGCTGTAGGCTCTGTAAAAATTCCAGCAAAAAGAATTTTGTATTCTGTGGACTGGGGAAGCCAGCTGGAGAATCCTTTCTGCCCATAGTCCCTATCCTTAGGAACTTTGTGCAAAGCAAGGAATCCTATGAAATCTGTGGCCTCAGAGATCTATGGCCCTTGGGGAGAATGACTTCAGTCCTACATAAGTGTGTTACATTTCCTTGGTTCCCAAGAGACCTAGAGGAAATTGACCCAGTAGGCAAAGTCTTCTTTGCTTTGGAGGCTGGGAGAGTGCAGGACTCTGGGAAGCAAGCCAGCTTCCTCCAGGTGATCCATGGAGGGCCTTCTATACTGTAGCCTCATGGGAGAAAAGACCACTCTATCTTCCACCACTTGCAGGGATGCTGCTCTGAAGACCACTCTAGCAATCAGACATGAGCTGCAGGGAGTGGACAAGAGCAACAAACACACCTCGAAGGTGGTCTAACAGTCAGAGAAAGGAGGGCCACTCAGGTCAACTAGAACACACATCCAGTAAAGTCAACTTTCTGTAAGAGACAGCTGGAAAATTGACCAAAGAAAGAGCACTTAAGGAGATGCAAGAAATTGCTTGTGTGAGTGTGCATGTGTACACACACACACACACACACAGACTTTCTAGGGCTAAAAACATGATTTCCCATCTAAACACTTTGCTAGACAAATTGAAGGAGAGTTACTGATGGTCTGGTAAATCAAACTGAGAGTCATCTCAGAACACAGAGCAAAAATTAGAGAGAAAGAAATCATTAGGGAAGAGGTAAGAGACTTGGAGGGTGCATCAAGGGTACCTAACCAGCAAATAATAATAATAGGTGTTCCAGAGAAGCTAAAGGAACAGATGGAGGAGAGGCAATAATTAAACAAATTAGAAGAATGTTTCCCTGCAATGAATGCAAATCTGAGTCTACAAATTGAAAGGACTCACCAAGTTCCAGGAATGATTGATGAGAAAACATACACATTTAGGCATATCCTGCTAAAATGCCTGAATTCTAAGGATTAAAAAAAAAAAAAATCTTACATGCTCCTAGAACAGAAAAAAAGTTATCTACAAAAGAAAGAGAGTAAGACTCTCATGGTACTTCTCATTGGCCATGTCGACAACTAGGAGGAAAAACAGCAGCCCAAGAATCCTATCTCACCAAGTTCTCATTCACCTCACTAGGTGGGCACGGGTGCTTACGGACATGCCAGAATTCAGAGCATATCGATCTCATGTAACTCACAAACCCCCACTACAGCAAAGAACTGCACTTCTCAACTTTAATGTAAATCACCTAAGGATCTTGTCAAAGTGTGGATTCCAGTTCAGCAGGTCTGGGGTGGAGATCAGAGATTCTGTATTTCTAACACATTCCCAGGTGGCACCTATGCTCCTGGTGGATGGACCACAGACATAAACTCTCAGGTTGACCCTTTGAGTTTGAATCCTTGGCTCTACTTCTTTCTGGCTGTGTGAAATTATCCTTTAACTTTTCTATGCTTCAGTTTCTTCATCTGTGAAGTAGGGATAATGATAGTACCTGCCTCGTAGGGTTGTAAAAATTAAGTGATCTAATACATGTAGACTTCTTAGACTGTGCCTGGCACATAGTAAGTACTCAATAAATATTGGCTATTAACATCATGAAACACTCTCCGGGCATATTAATAAGAGTGTGAAACGGAGGGTTTAGAACATAAGCAGCATGCAGCAAAGTCTATGTTACTATTGTAACTGAAAGCACTGAATGATCTCAGCAATCCCTGGACACTGGGGTAGCAGGGGAAAACCCTAGCAGCACTGCCAAGGTCTCATCTGGGGAAGACAGAGGGGAGAGGAGGAAACATGTGCATTCAGAACTATTTTGGAATTTATCCTGTGGGGATAATTGCTAGCTTGTTTTCAGATAGTACAGAAAATGACTTCTCATGAGCATAGGAGTAGAGAAGGTGTCTGCTAACAGGATATAAATGAAGATCAAAATTTCCATATTAACACAGGAAAATAAAACGGGCTGAACTAGAAAATTTATCAGAACAGCAAGAAAAAGAGAATAAAGTCGACTATTGGTCTTAAGAATCTTGCAAGAAAATCTAAGAAATTGCAAGCATAATCTAGGGGTAAGGGAGACCTTCTTGACCATGCCTGATAACACAGACGCTTGCCCCACCCCAAGATATCTATTTGAGAAAAAATGGCAAATTTGGAAAAATATTCATAAATATTCTCTTTAAGAGCTACTGGCTAGCTGTTCACAAAACTGGTTTCTTTTCTTCAAGGGGCAGCTTGAAGAATTTTTTATATTTTTATATAAAAATTTTATTTTTCATATATTTTTACAGCTTTATGTATTAAGGTACAATTGAGGTATAATAATCCACACTTATTTATAGTGTACAATTTAATGAGTCTTGTCATATGTATAAGACCTGTGAAGTCATCACCACAATCTAGGTAAAGAAATATTTGTCATCCCCAAAGGTTTCTTGGTGCCCCTTTGTAACCCATTCCTCATTCCCCACTCTGCCTCATGGGCTTCCATGTACACTACATTTCTCAATCTTCCTATAGGTTATGGCCAAGTGCCTAGGTGCTAGCCAGCGAGATATGAGCAGAAGTGAGAGCACTCCTCCAGGCCTAGCCTCCCACGTGTGAGCCTTTCTCTCTTCCCCTATGTCCTGGCAGGACAGCCAAGGTGACCTAGGAAACCATGGTTGGAGATGGCAGAGCCCTCACCAGTAGGGCAGAGTGCCCCATCCATTGCCAAGAAGCCTCTCTTGTGTTAAACCACTATTTGAGTGTTCTTTGCAGCAACGAGTTTTACCTTAGCTGATACAATAATATTCACAGGGCTCTTACAAGTTGACAAGAAATAAACAATCTGATGGAAAAACGTTAAAAAGAGTCAATTCACAGAAGAGCAAATCCAAATTATGGAACATACAAAACAAATGGAAAGATGTTTATATACTAGTAAGTATGGAAATTTTAAATTAAAGTAACACGTTGGACGAACAACCATTAAAAAGACTAGTCATACGTACTGTCAGGGATGAAGTGGAATGGATACTCAAACACTTGGTGGTAGAAATGTGAGTTGTTACAGACTCTTCAGAAAATTAATCTGGCAACATATACTAAAATAATAAATACAAATAGTTTTTGCTTTCTTTAGTACTTCTACTCCTGGGGGACCTATCTTAGGCAATAACAGAACCAGGACAGGAGGATATCGATGTAAAAGGATGTTTATTGCAGACTGTGGGCATGACAAAAACAATTAAAATGCAACTGGAAACAAAAGGAGTAACTATCAATAAAAGAATGGTTGAACAGGGACGCCTGGGTGGCTCAGTTGGTTGAGCGACTGTCTTCGGCTCGGGTCATGATCCCGGAGTCCCGGGATCGAGTCCCGCATTGGGCTCCCTGCTCAGCAGGGAGTCTGCTTCTCCCTCTGACCCTCCTCCCTCTCATGCTTTCTGTCTCTCATTCTCTCTCTCGCAAATAAATAAAATCTTAAAAAAAAAAAATTAAAAAAAAAAGAATGGTTGAACAAATTGATAGAATAACCATTCCATGGGAAGTTATGAAAATTTGAAAAAAAAAAATTAGAGCTAAATCAGATAACATGTAGGGATTTTCATGAGGTTTCATAGAGAAAAGAAAAATGAAGAAAAGTGTATGTAACAGATAATTTTCATTAAACAAGAACCCAAGCCTTCCAGTACATGTATTTGTATATGTATATGATAATATATGTTTGTGTGTGTGTATGTATGTAAAATTAAATGAGCATGGAAAACTAAAAATGATACAAGACATTAAAACATGGATTATAAGTATGGTTTGGAGGGGAGGTATGGTAGGCTAATGACCCCCCAAGATGTCTGTGCCTTAATCTCAGAACCTGTGAATATTACCTTACATGGCAAAAGGAACTTCACAGGGGTGATTAAATTAAGAACCTGAAGGTGGGAAAATTATCCTACATTATCACCACAATGTCACCCGATGACACCACAGGGTTCCTTATAAGAGGCAGGCAGGAAATCAGAAGGATAGAAGAGGAGAAGACATTTGCACTGGCAATGACATTGGAGTGATGCAGCCACAAGCCAAGGAATGCCGGCAGCTGCCGGAAGCTGGACAATGCAAGGAACAGATTCTCTACTGGAGCCTCCGAAAGGAATCAGCTCTGCTCATCCCTTGACGTTAGCCATGTAAGACTCATTTTGACCTCTGGCCTCTAGAACAGTAGGAGAAAAAAATTCTGTTTTAAGCCATTACATTTGTGGGAATGTGTTACAGCAGCAATAGGAAATAAATACAGGCTGAACTTGGTGAGGGGCGTGTTTTGCAGTAATGACTTTGCCCCTGTATGACCCCCTCCCCTTGAGTGTGGGCGGAACCTACGAACCTGGTGGGATATCACTCCCACGGTTATGTTATGTGGCGGAAGAGAAGGGATTTTTGAAGGTGTAATTACGTTTGACTTTGAGTTCACCAAAAAGGATAGTATCCTGGGTGAGCCTGATTTAATCAAGTGAACTCTTTAAAAGAGGGCTCCAGGCTTCCCTGAGCTCACAGATGTGGGAAGTAGCAGAGACTCTCTCTCCTGCCGGTCTTGTAGAAGCTGGTCACTGTGAGTTCCACAGCCAGAGGAAGGGAGCTCTGGCAACACTCACACGTGCTTAGGAGGGGACCCTGAGTCTCAAATGAGACTGTGACCCCCCAAAGACACCTTGGCTGCAGCCTTCTCAGAGCCTGAGTAGAGGATCCTAAGCCATGCCCAGGCTCCCGACCCATGGAAACTGGGAGATAATAAGTGGGTGTTATTTTAAGCCCCTGAGTTTGTGATAATTTCTTACACAATAGAAAACTAATGCAGAGGGTGAAAGTAGAGAACAAAGGAAAGACCAAGGGGAAGAAAGAAATCACTGCTCTAAAAAATAATATTGGTTATATTTGCAATCATATAGAATGGAATAGATGTGTATAAAGTAAAAATGAATATTTTAAAAGTAAAAAAACAAGCCTCATACACATTTGGAATTTTGAAAAAAGATTTATTTATCTATTTGAGAGAGAGAAAACGCTCGAGAGTGGGGGTGGGGGGTGGAGGGGGAGAAAGGCAGAGGGAGAAGCAGACTCCCTGCTGAGTGGGGAACCTGCAGGGGGCTCAATCCCAGGACCTAAGCCAAAGTCAAGAGCCAGACGCTTAACCAACTGAGCCACCCAGGCACGCCCACATTTAGGATTTTTAATTGTAGAATGAATTTAGAAGAATATGGGGGAGTTGTGTGAGAAAGAGAGGTAAAGTGTGGGGGTATTTGTGCCCCTGTAAGTTGAGATATGAGAAAAATACAGAGGGAAAGGATTTTAAGAAGTTTAGCTTAGTATTACAAGTGGAGTTCCTTTGGATGCCTATTTGGTAGGTTTCAGTCGAGGTTTTCAATGTAGTCAACAATTTGGGGATGTCAATGATACTTCTTTTGGATATAAGTGTTAATGCTGTCTAGAAGGTGACTCCTCTTTCTATAGATTATGCTCCCTAAAACTCCTTACGGGCTCCCCATAGCCCTCAGGCAAAAGCCCACACTTCTTAACAGGACTTCTAAGGCTCTTATCTTTGCCCCCACCTGTGTGTACAGAGCTCTTTACATTTAAATCACAGAGTTACATGACTACCCTTAAAAAAAGTTGCAACTCTATTGTTATACATATATGAAGCCATCTTATGTGGGTGTATCGGTAGGATGGATTCTTATAGTAGAATTGCTGGAAGAAGATAAAATCTCTATTATTTTCAAAGTTGGTCTCCATAAAAAAACCTGTGCCAATCTATAGTCTGCTCCACATAGGGTATGAGAGAGCCCATTCCCCCATATCTTGTCGTAACATTATAAATATTTATAGTATCATTTATCAGAAATCTTTTTAATTTTTGACCTTCAGGCAAAAAATGGTAGGAGCACATTTTTCTGATATGCATCATCCATTTGTATTATTTCTCTGCTTTGCCGGTCCCTAACCTTCCAGTCTGAAATGATTGTTGCCAAATGAAAGGCAAACCATCTTCTGTGGGATGTAATGGTGGAAAAACCTTCCCCTTCCAGCAAAATCACCATGGAGCAGTGAAGGACTAAGGATCACACCATCTAAGCTATTCTGTTACTCTTAAAAAGCTGCTTTGGGAAAACACTCTGATGAGTAAAACAGTAAAAATATTCCTGCCTACCAAGGTAGGTGATGCAACACAAATGAATCATTAAAATCATTATAAGAATAGCTCTCATTTAAGTATATAAAAGCAGGGAAAATGTTTTCAGGGTTTGCTACAGTACGCTACACTGACTTCATGTCTTCTCTCTTACGAGGTTCGACAGCATTGCCAAATTTTTCTTGTTCACCTGCCTTGCTCTACTAACTTTCAAAAGAGCTGGATCTACATTACTGAAACTCTACTGGGTAAATTTTAGTTACCCTTTTCTTCAAGATCCCTAGTTAAGCCAGCAAGCACAGCTCACCTCTTACATTCATCCCATCATTCATTCACTCATTCAAAAAACTATTTAGTATGGATTTTGCACTAGGCATCCTGTCAAACTGAGGATACAGTGATAAATATACTGACCCATGCCCTCTCTTCATGGATTTGCAGTTTCGTGACAGAAGTCAGTTCAATAAATACTCTGTTATTATATAGGATGGTGTTTGAGGAGGTTCAGATATTTGGAAGTGGCTGGCTTGGGGTGGGCGTAAAAGAGTTGCTCCAAACAGAGGAAAACAGTATCTCTTGTCAAAGAACTATCATCACCATCACAAGACATTACCTAAGCATGCACATCCAGGCATGGAATCACAATTCTTGTGAATTTAAAAAAACCTCGACACAAAATTTCAGGAATGTATTCAAGGTTTCTTTTCTTTCTTTCTTTCTTTTTTTTGAGAGACAGAGAAAGAGAGAGCACGTGAGCAGGAGCACCCACATGCAGGGGGAGGGGGAGGGACAGAGGGACAGAGAGAGAATCTCAAGCACGCTCCCCGCTGAGCATGGAGCCTGATGCTGGGCCTGATCTCAGGACCCTGAGATCATGACCTGAGCCAAAACCAAGAGCTGGATGCTTAACCGACTGAGCCATCCAGGTGCCCCTCAAGCTGTTTATTTCACTGGAGTCTCTGTCCCTGCCAGCCAGGTAAGAGTTTTACTAGGGTCGCTGGAAGCTCTTGCCTGTGCTATGACCATTCATTTGACCTTTGTAGAGTATCTTCACCATGCCTGGTATGTGCTGGGCATTGTGAATACCTAGCTGAATAAGACACCATTGCAAGCCTCAAGGATCAACAGTCTCATGGGGATGGTAGAGGAGATAGACAAATAACTATAATTATAATTCATCATGATAAGCACCGTAGAAAAGGAAGTATGTGTATTATAAGGTGATCATAAAAGGAGGGAATGAATTCACTCCACCAGGGAGCTGGGGAAGGAGTCACAGATCTTGATGAGTAGATATCTATCAGGAAGTCAAATTAGGGAAGGTTTTAGGATTTTTTGTTTTTTTGTTTTTCATAGAAGGAACACAAAGCCTGAAAAGGAACAACATATGTAGGAAAAATTAAGAATGTGGCTGTGGCCAGAGAACAAGATACATGGTAGGTGGTAGAGAGAAAGGGAAAGATGAACAGCATCCAGTGGGTGAGGGCCTGGCCTGTGTGATTGAGTCTGGCAGTGACGTCTGGGATAATGGTGTTACACAGGAAATGTCATAGTAACTGGGCATTTATGCAATGGGGGACTCATTTTCAGAGCCTATTCCAAAGACAAAGTAATCCTTCAAGCCAAAAGCAGTTGAATTCACTCTTTCTTACCTCCTCCCCCATTACAGCTCCAAATAATGCAATCTCACAGGGGTACTGAATAGCCCAGTAGGTCCAGAGACAGATTTGCCTAAGACCAACCATTCTTGAGGCTAAGGTTCAGAAGCTAGCAATGATCTGCCAAAGTTAGAACAACCTTAGGTTAAAAGTGAGCATCCCAGCATAAAGGCAGCCCAGGAATCAGTGAGAAGCACACAGAGGAATACCGTTAAAGTTTATTACCAGTTTCTTAGTGAGGAGCAACTAGAGACCAATAAAACAACCCATTGCTGATCCCCTTTGCAGTTAGCTGAATGTGACTATGTATAATAACCTTTACGGAGTTCTCATTTCAGAGTATGGCTCCAGTCATCATCTTTTGCCACCTTCATAAACTCCCAACTTAAAGAACCTCCCCAGATATGATTTTGGATGTAGATATCTCTACTGGGCAGACAGGGAGGAGTTCAGTGTCCAGAGCGAACAAAACCAGACAACAAGGCCCCCAGCCAGACTGCTGTCTGAATGGGTTACCTGCCACACCAGGCTTTGGGTTTGGACTTCATTCTTCAGGCCAGAGATTCCAGTGAATAGCAGTGAATGGGCTACACAGATCCTCTTGGACCTTAGGGTAACTAGGCAGGACCTGGGACAATCACAGTCCTGGGCCCTTTGCTTCAGCCACAGATAATTTCTTCCATTTAGCTTGATGTGAGCCTAAAATTATTACTATTTCCTGTATGTTGACAGGGAAAAAGCACTCTTGCAATGGGGAGCAGTGATGAACTCTGGTCATTATCCCTCTTCACCCTGGAATGTGGTCACCTCCAACTCAAAGCTTTGCATGCTTCTCTGGCATCTTCTGGATGACTATATATATATATATATATATATATATATAT